>NC_137959.1:7222802-7495302 GCF_963924665.1 Micromys minutus | reverse complement strand
TGGAACATGACATGGAGGGATGGATCTCTGAAGACTGAATTAATCTGCGCTACTGGATTCTACACACGGTGTACTAGAAACTCCATAAAGCAGTTCACAGCATACTGTGATGCTCCCCCACACAGAATTCAGAAATGGCTGTGCAAGAGTTGTCAAAATAGGAATTGTATTACATAGCATTCAAACTTAGAAGTAATAACACATACAGGTATTTAAAGACATAGGACCTTATGAAACAGCAACTAAAAAGAGTTTCGAACGCTGAAAGGAGGCTATGAAAGAATACTATTTGAAATAATGCTGAAGTCAATGCTAGCTTGTCTGACATTATTATAAAGCAATGAGAGTTTACTAGTACAAAAGGATCTTAGATGATTTTTTATAATACTAAAAAATAAGCAATAAGCATTTGAAGAAAGCTAAGTAACTCTTGTAGCATTGATTACTGGCAACTGTAGTTGTCTTGGTGACTTAGCATTATTTATAGCTATTGTTTTATATAGTTCTCATGTACCTTTCCAGCCATTTTGTCAAGACTTTTGACTCACACTCCAAGTTACAAGGACACGATTGTACTAGAAACTTTAAGTAGCTCCATTTCTCTGCTTCAACTAAGATTCTCTGTCATGTTTCAAACAAATAAAAATACCAGAATACAAAACAAATAAATATTAACATAGTATGAAGAGTTAAGCTTATTTTCAAAGAAGAGTTAGTTAGATGATGATAGCAAATGAGCCAACCATTCCTTAAATGGCATGGGAAGGTGTGAGCACTGGGGTTGGGGTTGGAGTAAGGGTAGTTGTTGGGGTAGATTTGATTTGGAGGTTTGGGGTTATGTAGTGTTGGTGGCCGGGGACAGAGTCCATGTGAAGGTTTTAATAATATCAGTGACACATGGATGAACATAAAGATGAAATGTCAGAGCGAGGCAGCGGATGTTCAGGCAAATTGCTAGTAAATAACACCCTAGGGTCAGTTTAACACTTCTGTGAGAAGAAAGCAAAGATCTCTCTAATTTCATGATTTTTTGCCACTTAGAAACTAGAAGAACGTTATTGTGTTAGCAAAGGATAAAGAACACACAAAGAGTGAAAGCAACCACCTAAGAAGAAGAACAAACGAGAAAAATATGTACTTTCTGTATACCTTCTCTCAGAAAGGTAAACCACAGGGGCAGAAGGGGGGGGGGGGAGAGAAAGAGAGAGACAGAGACAGAGATAGAGACAGACAGAGACAGAAAGACAGAGAGACAGAGAGATAGAGATAGACAGAGAGAGACAGAGACAGAGAGACAGAGAGACAGAGAGACAGAGAGACAGAGACAGAGTGACAGAGAGAGACAGAGAGAGACAGAGACAGAGAGACAAGGACACAGAGAGAGGTATTTTTATAAACTGGTAAAAGAAGCTCCCCCACCTTCGAAACAGTGTGTGTGGTAAGATGTCTCATCAGATAAAAGTGCTTAGAGTGAGAACTCAGTGACGTGAGTTAGTTACCTGGGATCCTACAAAAGACAAATGTGTTCATATATCCAGTGCAGAGTCTATTGCAAGGTGGGAGGCACAGACATGTGGATCTCTCCAGCATTTGTATGGTAGCTAGGTTGGTGCACACAGATTAGAAAAAAAAACAAAAAACAAAAAAAAAAACAAGAAACCTCTTCCCTCAATAAATCAGTAGGACAGAACCATCTCTTTAAAGCTGTTTTTGTTTTTTACCTCTTTACATGTTTTGCCATGAGCGTATGCACAGTTCTGAAAATGTCCCATGTGCACATAATAATATTAGTAAATAAAAATAAATTTAAAGTATGTTATTAATTATTTTATGACATGTCTAACTTCTTTGTTTCAAAACCTGTTAAAAGAAAATTATTTCTCTTTTACTTCTAGATTTTTCCAAATTAAAGGCAGCTTTGGCTTTACATACATAGGATTTTGCCAAAGAGAAGGAAAATACTAGAACCCACAGCATGGTACAGCCTGAGACTCACTGTCTGTGGATTGTTGATACACATAAGCAGAATTGTAGCAATTAGCCTCAGTGCATTTATTCAGAGGGAAAATAATGCTCAGAGTCTCAGAGAGATTGAGTCACTCCATGGAGGGCATCCTGCTCCTCAATGGGAGACAAGGCCCTTCCAGGTCTGCCATCAGAGCCTCATTTGACTGCATTGCTAGATTAGCCATACCTCACATTTAGCAAAGGAATCTCTTCCCTTGCCTTTTCTATCACCAGGCAATGTTCTGCAAGCCACATAGAGAATTGTTTCAGGCTTTTCTGATGCTAGGGGGCTTGGAGCACATGTTACAGTATGTTAGGCCAACATCTGTTTTTACACTTCCCTTCCCTGTCTCAGGCCACTAATATTACATGTTATGTTTCTTCAAGTAAATTATTGTCATTTCAATTTTGTATCTTACATGGATTTGGAGAGTAAATCCAAGAAATTCTATGGGAAGAGGTAGAGGATTACAAATAAATTTAAGTTTTTGTAGTCTTATTCCAGCCTTCATTGCTTAACATTAATTATTGTATATATTAATACTTTAATAGGGTTTAATAGTTTGCTTAGTGTAGATAGAAATTCAGTTGGTCACATGCTCATACAACTTGGCTTACAGCCCTATTCTTTTACCCTTTTAATGAGTCCTTGGAGATTTCCATAATTATGAGTCCAATATTATAAAAGGACATTGTAATTTTAAGATTGGTAGAGTTATTAATATATTTTATTTTATTGATACACACCAAGCATCTAGAAAATGTATGGAATAGTGCATATATTGAACAGAATAGAACTTCAGCAATAGTGTCAAATGAAGCTATAGATAAGTTCAAACAGAGCAATCGGAAGCAGCATGAATCAATCCTGGGTCTAAATTTGATGTTCATGGTGTGGTGCTTTGAATGAGAATAGCTCTTCCTCATAGGTTCACATATTGAATACTTATACCCCAGTTAGTGGTATTGTTTGGTAAGGATTACGGGGCACATCCATTTAAGAAAGAATGTTTCATTGTTAGAGATGTGTGATGGTGTTACTGGAGATGGAGTCTCTCTCTCTCTCTCTCTCTCTCTCTCTCTCTCTCTCTCTGTCTCTGTCTCTCTCTCTCTCTCTCTCTCTCTCTCTCTCTCCTGTTCTGCCTTCTGCAATCAAAACAGGATGTAAAGGTCTCATCTAATAATCCAATGTCATGTGTAGCTGCTTCCCTCAATGACTATGAACTACCACTCTGAAACTATAATCAAGCCCCCAATTACATGGTTCCTTTTAAAAGAGATGCCTTCATTATAGTTTCTCTTCACAACAATAGAACTGTAACTAAGACAGTGGCTAAGCAGAGGAACTATACAGCAATATGAATTATGGCTCCATCTCTGAGGCTTAAGTCCAAGCTCACAGAGAAGTTAGTTTCTCAGACTGGTAAGTATGAAGCTAATCATGAGATCAGTCAAATTGAGAATCTGACATTATCCCCTTTCACACCAAGGCAACTAAAGAAAAGGAAAAATACTATAAAGATTTCTATGGTGTTGCTTCAATTATAAAAGCTTTAAATGGATCCCTAGTCTCCTCCATGGGCTTGGAGTGCTACAAAGACATGAAGCTGGTGTCACTGTGTGTACTGCAAAGGGCAAAGCACCAAAAGGTTTTAGAATCAGGTGGTTCTGGATATAAAACCCTTGCTTTAAACTTCACTGCCAATGAAAAACAGAAGACCCAAAATATTCCAAATACTAGTTTTTCAGCAATTTAAAATAGGATTAACCATATCTAAAACATGTTTGTGAAAATTATAACATAGATACATACACAAACACTCATATACATACTTATAGATGTGGATGATCACACAAACATGTTTGCTATAATATTGGACCTCGGGTTACTGCTTCCAGAGAAATTTGGGGTTTTGCATTTAAGGCATAATATCTATTAAGTATGTGATATTCCTTGCCTTTGTCACTTTATATCATTGAACTTTTAGAAAAATATCTCTAGTTCAGCTTTCTTCACAGAGAAGCCTGTATTGCACTGACATGTGAAATGAATCTCATGATAGAGGGACATCTTTAAGGTGACCTCATTAACTCACAGTAAGAGAGGCAATGCCGTTATCACTTATTGTTAAAGATTCATTTGTCTGGAAGCAGATCACCTTGCTCCTGAGAGGTCATGAGAAAAATGACAAGTGTTTCTTCAGTTAGAGGAAGCTGCCTTTACTACAAGTCAGACAATTCCTAGGAAACATTAAAAGTCATCCTGGAGGAAAATAAAGCATTTGTGCTCACACTGGACATTAGTTTACAGTCCTGTCCTGATCTCTTCTGCTTGGATACAGAGACAGAATGATACATGAGGACACAAATTTGGGGTTCTGGAGGAAGAGTGCGTACTGATTCCTCTATAAATGCTGTAATGACTCTGGAGGGAGAGACCTGGGACTTGGTTTGAAAACAAGGCTGAAGAAGATCACTGTCTTGAATGCTGCTTCTTTGGTTTAGATGCATTGCTCAAATGCAGGCAATACCAATGAGCACTGTGTGGCGTGTTTGTAAAGACAGCGTTCTCATGTCCATATGCCCACCTGATGAAGGGGAAGCACGGGGTAAGGGGGCAATGGAGAACTTACTCTAGAGATAGATTATATGGTTGGTCTATTTTACCCAATGGACTTCCATGAACTTAGAAAGGCAGACAGACAATGTGAGAAGAATCTTCTACTAAGATATAATGATAATTTTAAAATAGGCCTTTAGAAAGTGATTGTGTTCATAGTAAGCCATGATGGAATAAATGACAAGCTATCATTTCAAAGAGAGGGGACTTGACTCTGGCCATGGGCAAAGAGACACCTTATTAGGAGTGTTCTTATGTCAGTTAGGGACAGAGCAGTTGGCAGTAGTTCTTTGCTCATCCTAGCTTGGTGCCTGACTTGGTGGCTAAAGCTGTTTTATACCTAGGATCCATAAGTATCAAGTTAAATCAAATCCAAGCCAGGTGGTGCATTGTGGGAGAAGGAAGAAAGTCAGAGACTTGCACTATACTACCCTGTAGAGACATTGAGATGTGGTGGAGATGCCCATGGATCTGCTTTTCACTCCATGGTAGAGGTAATCTATATATACACAGAACCAGGCCTACCTCTAAGGAGCCCAGTAAGGGGGGGAGGAAAAAAGACAGAAACTTGCAGGCCTGCCTTCCAACACAAAGCACAGGAGGGCTGTGGACTAAGGATGTCACCCAGGGGCCCAACAGCCACGTGGCCAGTCAGCAGCAGGAGCCACCACAGTAAGCGAGGCTGTGCTTGTCATATGGGAGAGACAGAGAAGAGGAGCAGCCTGAACACTGTGACATGAAACTAGAGACTCAAGGGTGGAGAGGAGGAATCTGTTGTGAGAGGCCAGCCCTGCCACCAGGAGCCATGGTGGGGTCACAGGCCCAAGCTGCACCCAAGGCAATGACTGAGTCCATTGCTAGGCAGCGATGGAGGTGGAAGTGGCAGCAGCATCAGGAAGAGGAGGGATGAGTGTTAATGAGCATGTCTGTGGCTCATATTACCACTAGAGAACATGGGGATGTTCCTGGTCAGAACAGTTGCTGCAAGGGTGAAGGGGGCCCCTAGATATCCAGGGGCTTTGCAGAACTAGCCAGCCCTTCACTGGCTGCATCATTCTGGGCTAATATTTTTCAAAATCTACTTTAATGAGGTTTCTTAAATGCTTCAACCTCCCTTAGAGCCAAAACATTGTCAACAAAACATCTTCCCATGTGTCTGCTTCAGCAAAACATCTTAACATAGTTTCTGGAAAAATGTCACATGACACAACTGGGTCTCCAAGGGGACCAGAAATTTCCACTTCAAGCTGGTCCTACTTCTTATCAGGACTGTGAAAGCTATGAGAGCTGACCCCAGGGTTACGAAAGCAGGAGAGCTGGCCCTGCCCCTCAGTGGCTGAACCACTCTGGAGAGATGGCTTTACCTCTTACCAGCAGTAGCACTTGGGAGAGCTGCCCTCCCCCTTGCAGGCTACAGTGCTTAGGAAACTGGGCCCCATGGCCTGACTTAACAGAGCTAGCTCTAGAGACATGCATGCAAATGATCAAGCCCGAAGGCTGTCCCTGCTTCCTACCCATGCTCAGCTACCACCTGTTGCCGTAAATATTAAAATATTAAAAACGGAAGGCTTATCTCTTTATCGGCCTCATGGTCTCACTTCCCCGGCGCCGCTTTTTTGTTAAAGTCCTTTGCATGGACTCTGTTACTCGGTCCACAAGCCGCAAGTCATATTCTCTGCATGGTTCCCTTTTCTGGCGGTTCATTCTCCCTGCTCTACCCCCTCTGTCACAGTTGGAATTACTGCTCTGGAGTGTTTCTTTACTCCACCGCCTTGCAAAATGTGACTCTGAGGCCCAATAGCTTTTCATACAGGTTTATATATTACATTCTCAATCCACAAACGCCCTATACAATAAGACTGCATCTGATAGTCAAAGATAGACTGCCCTTCCATATGAGATAAAATCCTTACAATGTTCATAGCTACATAATGCCAATTAATCCCCCTGGATCCAGCTCATCCTTCCCGAGCTCCATTTTTATCCTCCTCTCTTCCAACAGTCCTCCTCCTTCTCCTCTGCCTTCCCTTCCCCTGCCCAATCACCCGATCTCTCCTTTATTTTCCAAATTAAAATGGGAAGAAGGTTCTGATGAAGTCACCTGAGTATGTGACTAGGCAGCCCTTCTTTGGGGAAGTAGAATTAACACCAAAATACAAATGGCTGAAGGACAATCCACAACAACCACCCAGGCCCAGATCCACGACTCTGAGTTGGCCTACTCCAAACTCTGTGTAGTCAATGTAATTATCATATCTATCCAGTCCTACCTCAGATGCTATCTTCTTTGACTAAGTTATTTTCAGTTTCAGACTTTATTTCCACCCCATGATATTGGATTATTTTTTCCTGCCTTCTGAGCAGTCATTTTCTGATTATATTAATTTATTTTGCTTTTCTTCAATTGCAATTTCATTGAGAATTATTTAGTTACATTATTCTTCTGCTGGTGTGTGTGTGTGTGTGTGTGTTTTGCTGGGTGAGGTTTAGAACTTAGAGATAAGTGAGTGCTTTATTACAGATACCACCAGCTATAATAAAGGTTAGACTGAGACCCATAGCTGCTCTACATTAGCATTTACCCGTAATCATTTTCTTCTTAACAGTACAAAACAAATTATAGATTAGCAGAATTAGTTGAGTTTCTGGACTGCCATCCTCCATACTCTATAGGTGAGATAAAGAAACACAGATTTGTTTACTCATAAACAAGGCCATTACTGGGAAGAAAGAGTTTGCAAGAATCACAGATATCGAATTCCTAAACATACATGTATTTATTTATTTATTTATTTATTTATTTATTTATTTATTTTTACAGCAGGAGGTCATCTCTAAGGAGAGTGATCCCAAGATTGGGGGTGGTGAGGGTGTGAATAGCTAACTGATCAACAGATGGTTTCTGGCATTTATTCCCTGTGGCTGAATTGTTCACACATGATGAAATAAAGACAATAATTAAATTACACTTTACTCTCAAGTCTTACAGAGTAGCAAACGAAGCTATAAAAATGATGACTGCCTCAGGAGTGGGTGGAAAAAGGGGTGATTTATTCACACAATTATTCCAAAGCTGTGCCTCATTGTGACCAGAGAGCTCACTGTAAGTTTTTCAGTTTAATTTTCATTTTCATTTGTTTTGTTATTCACAGATCATGAGCAAAGAAAGACAAGTTGTTACTGAGGCATTTCTAGGAAAATTTTCTGGATAATTAAGCAGCTATTTTCCCTTGGTGAATCGCTGCAGAGTCACACTTCCTTGGAAGAGGACCATATGAGCACAGAATAGAGAAACAAGCAGCTGCATTTCTAGGTGTCCCATAGTGAACAGGGCTTTATATCACTGCTGTATTTCAGGAACAAGGAGACCTGCCATGCCTTGGAAAGGGCTTTCAGCAATGTCTCCCCACACTTTTTCTGAGACGGGAGATATTAGTTGATCTTGCTCCCATTGCTTTAATATTCCTGGTGCTTCCCGGGTACAGCTTTCAGCTCCAGTCAAAGGATGATTATTCTCATGACACACGGAGATACAAATGTCCCTATGCTTTGAAGGATGGGTGCACATGGAGGAACTATGAGAAGATATTCTCTAGAAAAAGGGGAAGCTGTGAAGGCTGAGGGAATGCAGTACAAGATTTCTGAGGTGCCTTCCTTTCCCTCACTGATAGTTACATCAAAATGGCTGCCAGAAGTCAAGGTGAGGAAACTGTACAAAGTTACCAAGTGTGTCCACCTTCAAGGGGATGATTGCCAGGGCTGAATAGTTTAAGTTTCCAGACATTAGTCTATAATTTCCTTACGAGAGACAGCACTGACTAATGTCTACTTTCCTGTGACACCACACTGACTCTCTGAGCAGCCATTTGTACTCACTGACAATGTTCCCCTGTTACACACACTGCTATTTCAGCAACGGTTGTTGACTCAGCTTGAACTTTCCAGGTAATCCTGGAAATTCTTTGACATTCTTCCCAGAAGTTTTGAGGTGATTCTAGTCCAGGTAAGATTTTATAAATATAGCCTGTCTTCATGGAATTTATAGACTTAAGTCAAAGACTCATTGATTCAACTTTCTCATGAATCTAGGACTACTGCTTGCAGAGGAGGGAACAGGTCAATAAAATTGCTTAGCAGGTGAGGGCTCTTGTAACTAAACCTAAGGACCTGAGTTTGATCCCTTGGACCCACATAGTAGGAGGAGAAACCAACTCCAACTTGTCCACTAATCTCCACTCCACAAATTGGTTGTGGAATACACATATGCACACACACACACACACACACACACACACTCATGAGGGTGGAGGTCATAAGGGATAAGGATGTTAAGTTAAGGTTTTATTTGTTCTATTATATAGGGCTGCTATTACATAATACCTGAGGGTTTTGTTTTACTTCATACCTCTGGAGACTCTGAAGTCCATTGTCAAAGCTTTATCAGACTTGGTGAGTGGTAAATACTAGTTAAATACATTCTCTCTGCTGCTGCTGCTGCTGTATTGATTGGACTTAGTGAATTCTGTTTGGATTTCCTCTTAACTATATCTCATTGGGCATTAGTTTCCAACATATGATAGTACCCAGCATCAAATCTTGGCCGAATTCTACTTCCTGAAGACAGAAGAGATTGGTCATGGGCTCATGGACCCTGTCTTCTGCTTAGGAAACATGCAGCTAGCTTTGTTTTCAGGGCCCTGCTGTCTTCAGCCACACTCCTGAGTTCTGGCTTTCAGAATGTGATTAGAGTTTGCTACTTCTATCCCTGGCCTGGGAGAAGCTCATCATTGTTTCATTTGGTTTCTTGTTCTGGTTGCAATGTGAAGATCAGCGTAGAGACCTTGAAAACCCCACAATCAAACAGACAGAATCTTAAGATTCAAAGATAGTGGGCTTTTTAATATCCACTTGGGGGAGAGGTGGTCATCAATCAGAAATATATGCTTTAAACAACTAGAAATGTTTCTCTATGAGAAGTTTCCCAATATCTGGTGCTTTCTTTGTATCTCTACATAACACCATGACACATATACTCTCGAAAAAAATTCTGATGCTTAAAATGTGGTACTCGAGTTGTCCATTTTTACTAACCCTCAGTTGCTTCATAAAACCTTGACTTCTGTCTCCACATACAAATGGAAATTTGTTCTGAATACCCATTCCACATGACAGACATGGGCTTCAGGAAGCCTTCTTTCCCATGGAAGGATGTCCTTCCTGTACACCCATTCCTTCAAATTGCTTTCCACTTGCCCGTTTTGGGATGCACTTATTTCTCATGGGCATAACCATGCCACCACAGAGTAGAGATCACTCTAGCATCTCCACAGTGAAGGGGCTGCACTGGTTACTATTCTCACCTGAGAGGCAATGCCGATACATGCTCACCTGAGATTTTATTTGCTGCTCTAAATTCTGCAGCTGTGGACTTGCTAGAAAAGAGCCAAGGGTGGCTGAAGGTGGGAGTCCAGGAATGCAGCTACATGAGTCATCCTTCACACAGTGACAGGATTCTTCAGTGTCACAGTTGCCTTCCTGTCAATCAATTTTCCTGAATGTAACCTCTGATCCAGGTGTTTAGAGGGACCCACAGAAACTCGCCGGCTCGCTGAGCTGATCTTGAAAGCATTTCTGTGGCCTGTCTCCATCCTATATGAAGTGAGTAGACATTTCTATATGTCTGCCTAGGAATGGCACATGATGACCTGACTCTTGTGTGTAGTTTAAAAAAACAAAACAAAATAAAACTTGATCCATGCGGAACCGGCTTGATGGCCTGACTCGTGTAGCATGTAGTTAACACAAAACTAAACACCTTGACCCACACTAAGCTGGCTTTGCCCTGGCAGCAGCGGTCTTGCCCTGGTTCCTATGGCCAGCTGCTGCTGAGCTGTTCTACTTCCCAGGCCATCCACCCCCGTGGCTAATCTGCAGAAACCCACCTACCCCTCCCTAGCTCCCCTAGCCCCCCAAAATGATAAAGACTTGTAACCAACCAGATTTATAACAGTAAATTTCCAACCCCAAAATACCTACGGAAAGAACACAGAACTCAGCTGATGTGAACACGGGCTGCATGGGGCAGATGTCCCCTACATTACTCTGTCCCTCTCTGAAGTCCCTAGCTACTTATGGCTCCTGGGGCCGAGTTGCTCAGCTCCAGCTTCTGTTCCTTCTTCCGTCTTCTTCCGTTCTCAATCTCATCCTCTATCTCTGTCTCTCTGTCTCCTCTTTCTACTCTCTAAAACTTTCACCTCTGCCTTTCCTTCCACTGCCCAGTCACAGGCTCTAGCCTTATCTGACCAATTAAGATGTCACCTGACCTCACCTGAGTACAGAGACCCCTCTTGAAGAACAGAAAATACAATTAACAATCCACAACAGACTCTAGCATTTTACAAAGCATCCCAGGATTTTTTTTTACTGTTTCCTTTTGGCCATCCAACTAACTGGCTTATATTAGCCATGGTAGAAGAAACGTGTTCTGCATTATATTTTAAAGTTTGACTCTAGAATTTACAAGTAAAGAAAACTACTCAAGAAAAAGCAGATTCTTTTCAAAATGATAAAAAGAAAGCACTCAAGTTTATTGAACAAATTATGATGAGTTCAAGGAAGTCATAATCAGTATTTAGTCAGAACTTAATTATAATAAGATTGATAGATAAATTTCTGCTCTCACTGACAAGCATTAAAAATTAAAGTGAACAAATTATACTTTTCCCTAATAAGCCTTCAAATAAATGAAGCTTCTTATGCAAACATTCATGTTTCCAATATAATGAGCAGTGATTAATCCCCCACACTCCCACAGGCATTCTCAATGTACTAAGGCTCCTGGGAATTTGTTGATATTAACCCTTCATATATTGAATCTGAACTGGCCCAAAAATCATGTTTATGTCTCCGGGCTTTTAAGTATAGGTTAAGAAGAAAAAATGTTATAGTGTTATCTCTTGAGACACATTGGCTTGGGAAACCAGTCACCATTATAGAAGTCCAATATGCTTGGAGAGGCCGGTAACCATTGAGAAGCCTAACCCTACGAGATCTGTATGTTGTGCAGTAATGTAACAGGTCCTGAGAGTCCCGAGTCTTCCTGTGCAAAGGGGACCTCCATAGTCAGGCAGAAGGAACGCATGGAAAGAGAGTTGTCGAACCAATCGCAGGTAACTTCTCAGAGGGATGCAGCCTCATGTGAGCAGCCATCTTAATCATCACTGTTCTCCCACCTGCCAACTAACTCTGGCATTCGAAGGAGAGATATTAGTTTTGCATGATCTCACTGTGTCAACTACTGACAAGCTCATCATGGTCATATTTTTAAAATGCCTCCAGCACTATGCCTTAACCATAAAAAGACCAGGCCTATCTAACTTAGCCTGTAACCCCTTGTCACTCACCATAGCTTGTGAGGACCGTCCTCTTTTTCCATAATTCCTCTGAATACATATGTTGGTTTGTAAGCAACTACTGAACAGTATTCTGGGCAAGCCTGGATTTGTTCACCTTCTGCTTTAATCTCTTTGTTCCTTACACCTTTGGTGGTCAGGTCTCGTACACTGCGGTTTTGCAAATACTTGCTCTCCTATGTGAATTACTAGGGCTCAAAATTAACCTAGACAGCCAGCTAAAGGACTAGCAGATAAATTGTACCTGAGCCACCTGAAGATTATGCTAGAACCAGCCAACATCTATTGATTGCAAATAATCATGACTAAGAGAAATAAATTTGTTTATTTGGGGTTTTGGTTTCTTGAAACAGGATATCTCTTAATTATCTCAGGCTTGGCTGGAGCTCATCCTCCTCCTACCTCCATTCTGTTGGATGCTGGCATTACAGGTATCTGCTAAGAAGCTGGGCTTAATTATCTGTTTTAACCCTTTCCGAGGTTGTTTCCAGGTTATTTGAAGAAGGATATATCTGAAATAGAGATCAAAAAATGTTTGCAGAATATTAGAGCAAATATACATTTTTGCCTATTTTCTTTTCCTTATGTTATTGTGTCTATATTTGTATGTGCTTTCGTGTGTGTGTGTGTGTGTGTGTTTGTGTGTGTGTGTGTGTGTGTGTGTAGTCTGGGCTTGAAGCTAACCTCTAGGACCATTCCTCACTTACCTCCCACCATATTTTGTTGAGACAAGAACTACCACGGACACTTAAGCTTCCCAGTGAGTCCAAGCATCTGCCTGTTCCCATCTGCAATTACAAGCATGAGCCTCATTCCCCACCTTTTTCTGTGGGTTCTGGGCTTGACACTTAGGTCTCCCTGCCTGCGTGCTAAGCACTTAACCCGGTGAACTATGTCTCTAGCCTCTTCCCCCTTTCAATAAGCCGATGCGTTTATTTCCTCTCTCTACTTGAGTGCTGAATAAATGGAAGGAGAAGGAATAGCAGAGGCCAGTATGTCATTGTCCTTGTTAATGAAGGCCAAGTTGGAGGTTGTCTGGGAGCCAAATGAGTCTCATTATATTGAAAAATTAAACAGGATTTTCTACCTTAGCAACTGGAACAAGGTAAGTGCCTGGCAAGGACATCCTGGAAACGTTCTATGACAGAATAATAGTGTGCAAACATTTTTGAATATTCTTACCTTTGTTATCAGTTTGCATCCATATAATGAAACCTTACAGCTTCCTATGCTTCTGTCAGAAATGTGCTGCTTCAAAACCCCATTGCCTTCCCCTGTCCCCTGAGTCTGCACTGCTGCTCTTTCTCTTTCTCTCTTTGCCTCTCATACTTTCACTTCATAAGAACCATCTGGCTCACATGTAAGCAGAAAACCTGCCTCCTCCTGTGATCTGAATGTGTTTGTGCACATAAGCACATGCACACACAGCCACACCCATACACAGATATATAAAAAGTTGCATGTAATTTACTATCACTTTTAATGTAAGTTGTACCTTGCTTAATGTTAAGTGTTTGTGGAGGGAGTACTAAAACACTGGCAACAGGCACCATAAGTCATAAATAGCTTATGAAGATACCTAAACAATCCCCATATGTCTGAGATAAATGTGAATTCATATGGACATTTTGTTCCTTAATTTTCATCCACAGCTCAGAAATGCTTGTTCTTCTAACACAAAAAATCTCTTTCCAGCCACAGGTATCCTTAAACAGTATGGTTGTATTCAACTTTCCACAGAAGTGTTGTCCTCAGCAATGCACTCATATTTTATCACAGAAATGACTGCTCTGATAGTTCCCGCACCCCCTCACCACCAAAGGAGAATGTGACTTTACCAGCATGGTTGATAGTTAGGAAAGACAGCGGAGGACCCAGCTCTCCAAGCTTGAGTGTCACCTTTACTGCTTCTGGGCTGAACATAAAACCTAGACCCTCATAGGAAAGGGTCCATCAGGAATATCACAAGGTGCTCAAAGCTAAGATGCCAGAGTGGCTCTAGAATCCAGGAGTAGTGGTCAGGACAAAGTTCTAGATCTCTATCCCACTACGGTGTATGGTGAGGACCAAAACTGTACTGCTGGGGGCGATGATGCTCTGGATGACGGTGACATAAGCATCAGTATGCTCTCTTGCATGCTGAATGTTTTCTGTGTGCTAAATAATTAGAAAGGGCCTCTAAAGTACTACATATATAGTCTTATACAGCCTTACAACTCATTACAGTCCCTTAGATTATGCTTGCCTGCACTGGAGCATTCCAAAAACCTGGAGTTGGAGGGGTGGCTGCAGCCATCTCACAAGAGAAATGCAACACAGAGACATGGTATTCATCATAATGCTTTTCCAAGGATGCTCCGTAGCCTATGGGGTCAACTGACTCAGACTATCTCTGTGACAGGCTAGTGTCAGCTGCTGGAGGAGCCTCACAGAGATGGGAGAGATTAAACTGCTCTGGTTCTTAGTGCATTGAAAACAAGTCTAAAGACCTCACATCTTCATTCTGTGTTAAATCTTCTCCCAACTGGCAAGATAACAGAAGCTGTTGATTGGACAGGAAATGCTGTTGCTTCCTCTGAGGAAGCATTAAGCACATCACAGTCTTACAAAGAGAATCCATAATCACTTTGCCAGGCCTTGATTTCAAACAAGCTTTCTTTCTTTTACCTTGCAGCAAAAGTAGTTCACCAAAGACTGGTCTAACCAGAACAGCTGTTATATCAGAAAGATCTTTTTATTTGAGGTTTTCATGATCAACATCTTGATGAACTGCATGACCATTGCATGAAATGACCTCATTGCTTACATCTACTTGTGTTGTTCCCTCATCTTCTGTCATTGGTTCAAAGATTTATGACTCAGTTACATGGGAACAGATGTTCCATCAGGTAGACTCTTGATATCATTGAAGAGTTGGGGATTTGCTGTGTGATCACTGTTATGTACCCAGGATGCCAACTCCGAATTGGGATATGTGTTCTGTTCTCAAGTAGGTCAGAGATATACCCAGTGACCAAAGTTAAATAAATAAGTCAAATAAATACCTTTAAATGAGGGTGGTTTTTTTTTTTTTTTTTTTTTTTGTATTTTTAAAAATTAGCTTGTGAGCAAAACAGAGCTACACATGGGAGAGAGGCAGAAGCAATGCATACACTATGGAACCCATGGCCTTGCTCACTGCGGTAGTTTCTGTCTTACTATAGCAATGTGTGAAAGGAAATACAGAAAATCAGTAGCTTTTCTCTGATGACTAGGGATGGTAAGCATTTCCTTAGGTGATTCTCAGCCATTCGATATTCCTCCATTGAGAAGTCTCTGTGTAGCTCTGTGCCCCATTTTAAATAGGATTATTTGATTCTCTAGACTCTGACTTCTTGAGTTCTTTGTATATATTGGATAATAGCCCTCTATCAGATGTAGGATTGGTATAAATCTTTTCCCAATCTGTTGGTTGCCATTTTGTCCTTTTGATTGTGTCCTTGGCCTTGCAGAAGCTTTGCAATTTCATGAGGTCCCATTTGTCAATTCTTGATCTTAGAGCATAAGCCGTTGGTGTTCTGTTTAGGGAATTTCCCCCTGTGCCTTTATGTTTTAAGCTTTTCCCCACTTTCTGTTCTATTAGTTTGAGTGTACCTGGTTTTATGTGGAGGTTCTTGATCCACTTGCACTTGAGCTTTGAACAAGGAGATAAGAAGGGATTGATTTGCATTCTTCTGTATGCTGTCAGATGAGCACCATTTGTTGAAGAGTCATATATATACAGATACAGAGGAGGATGCTTGCAGATAACCATCAGACTGAACACAGGGACCCCAATGAAGGAGCTAGAGAAAGAACTGAAAGAGCTGAAGGATTTGCACCCTCATGGAAAGAACAACACCATCAACAGCTAAGACACTGAGGTGGAGAGAGTGATTAAGAGAGGGAGCACCTTCATTGAAGCAAGCTGAGGGGGAGGAGAGAGGGGAGTTGGGGGGAGGATATAACATTTTAAATGTAAATACAGAGACTATCTAATAAAATTGAAAATAAATCAGTAGCTTGCCATTGGTGGCACACGGCTTTAATCCCAGGAGTTGGAAGGTAGAAATAGGCAGATCTCTGTGAGTTTAAGGCCAGCCTGGTCTACAGGGTAAGTTCCATAAACAAACAAGCCAAAAAAAAAAAAAAAAAAAAAAAAAAAAACAAAAAACAAAAAACAAAAAAAACAAACAAAAAAAACAACCAAAAATTCAGAAACATATCACTAGCAATGCCACATCTAGAAAAATGGTGTGTTCTACACTAGTATGAATGCATGCATGGGTGTGTATGCATACGGCTTATATTTAATATTTTTGTATAAGTCTGTAAGCATACATATGCTTCACATTAATGTATGTACACACATTTGCACATATATGTACACGTGATATATTTTAGCATACATTTACACACCATATATGTATATATACTCATTTATTTACATATACATACATGTAAGACTTCAAATGACTTTACCAATATTTTTATACCATTGGGTTCAGATGAAGAAGCTCGCCACACCTGAGTTAAGAGAAGTTCAATAACCACATCCCAGGAAGATGGTATATTCTCTAGGCTCTCAGAAATTTTTTATTTTTCCTCCTTTATTAAAAATAGATTCTTTTATTATACATTATATCTTGCATACAATTCCCCCTCCCTCTAATTCTCTCTGTTTCTTCCCATCTCCCATCCTATACAGATCCACTGCCTTTCTGTCTCTCATTAGAAAAGATCAGGCTTCTATGTGATAACAACAATATAAAATACAATAAGATAAAACAAAAACCATCACATTGAAGTGTTGGACAAGGCTAAGGAACAGAATGAAATAATCCCAAGAGAAGGCAGAAGAACCAAAGACCAACTCATTCACATACTCAAGCATCTCATAAAATTATCACACTGAAAGCTATAATACACACACAAAGGACCTGGTGCAGACCTGTAGGTCCTGTGCTTGCTGTTTATGTCTCTGTGAGTTCAGATGAGCTTTGCTCGGTTGATTCAAAGGGCTGTGAACTCTGGGTATCTTCCTTCCCGTCTTGCTCTCACACATTCTGCTTCCTCTTCTGAAGAGTTCCCTGAGCTGAGTGAGAGATTTGATGAAGACAATCCACTTAAAGGTGTGTTTTCCAAGTCCACTCCTCCGCGTGTGTGTTTGTGTGTTTGTGTGTGTGTGTGTGTGTGTGTGTGTGTGTGTGTGTAATGTCTAGCTGTGGATTCTCTCTGCTTGCTGAATACAGCAATAGTCTATGAGTATAGAAGAATAAAATAAAGAGTCATTTCATTGTTAACTATTTTTTAGACCAGTAAGTAGTGCTTCCTTTTACCCCAGTTTTCTATGCTATTTAGTCTCTGATTCTTGGTCAACCAGGTAGTATCATCCATGAGTTTCAGCTAGTGGAGTGAGCCTTATATCAAATCAGATATCAGTTGGTTACTAACACAAGCTTTGTACCACCATTATTCTAACAGACTTTGCAGGCAGAATAGATTATATATCAAATGTTTTGTGGCTGAGTTGATGTTTATGCTTCTCTTCGGTAGCCTATAGAATATCTTCCTATACTATAGACCTTAGAATGCAGGGATGAAGTTTTCTCTAGGTATCAGCTCGACTTTCCCATGTTCAGTGACATGTTGTGTTAGTATTGTTCTCAGAAATCAGGCCCTGCTGCCAGTTTTCAGAAAGCAGCCTATTGTATTGCAACAGGCTGGGTGATCAGGGAATTTTCCTAAGACCATTTTGGCCAACAAGTCAATTGGATGTAACCTAGTCGCAATATAGAAAATTTTGTTTGGTGACAAGAGATGGTCAACTGGAATTCCATCACCTTCATTATGTGGAGACTTCATTAGGATCACCTTCATATACTTAAGGAAGTTTCTACTGAACCACTTTTCTATACATCCTTCAAGTGCCTCTCAGTTCTTTCTGTCTTTCCTTATATTCCTTCCCTCAATACCGTTTCTCCTCCAGATCCTAAACTCCTGTTTCCTTGCCTCAAGCCCACCTGTAAAATATATTTTATTTTTGCCTCCCAAGAGATTCATGTATACCCTTGGTCATTTTCTCTGCAGCTGACCCCTCTGGGTCTATGGATGTTAGCTTGATTGTCATGTATTTAATAACTAATATTCACATATGTGTGAAAACATACCATATTTTTTTCTTCTGGTTCTAGGTTATCTCATTCAGGATGATTTTTTTTCTAATTCCTACCATTTGCTTGCAAATTTCTCAGCAGCGTTTGAGTAGTTCGTACTATTCAATTGTGGAAATGAACAATAATGTCTTTATTCATTTTTTAGTTAAGGGACATCTAGGTTGTTTCCAATTCCTGGCTTTTATGAATAGAACAGAAATAAACATGCTTGAACAAGTGTACTTATGGTAGGACAAGGTTTCTTTTGGGTGTATGCCCTAGAGTGCTGTGCCTGGTGTTAGCTTAGAGAAAACTCCACTAGGCTCCTCCCAGAGACCTAGCAATGGCTGATGTTATCACCTGTCACTGCCAGGTGCTTCAGCTGTGATCCTTTGTTCAGACTGGGACCCGTGAGATGCTGAAACTCAGATTCCTGATCAATCCTCAATACTCAATAAACCCTGTCTAAAATCGCCTTCCCAAAATTATCCAGCTATGTCTCACATAGGTGATTCATCAAAGCCCAGTGAAGCTGACCATGAAAATCAACCATCAGTTATGGGGGAGGGCAGGAATACATGACTTTCATGAGTCTTCTTTTACTGTGCCATCTTTTCTGATGAAGGGACGAACAGAAGCAATGGTTTTTTTCTTTGTGTTGGCAGCAGCCTCCTCACCAGGAGCTCAGAGCATTTTCTTTCTTTTCCCATCATATTCTAAACCTCTTGACTACCATTTCCCTGTGAGCATTTCAGGGTTGAATAGTACTGACTCAGATATTTTTTGAGCAGGCCCTTATACGCCAGCATGAAACTCTTGAAATGGCACTGCTATTGTCTAAAAATATCCGACTATCTCTAAGAGGACTCACCCCAGAACCAGCAGAAAATCGCCTTCTGGAGACGGCTGGGCTAAAGCTTATCTGAAGGCATGGGGGCAGGTGTTTGCAGAGGCTGTAGGGGCTGAGCCCGATAGTTTTCAGTAAGAGCCCATGTTATACTCCAGTGTGTCTCTCCAAGGTATACAACTCCTGTCCTTTCCATCCCACAAAGTTCTTAAGCACCGTGATAGCCACATGCCCAGCTGTACTAACCATCATTTTAAAGTGCACACTAGCAATTATGCTGCGCTCTTCTACTGATATTCTGAAGCTGTGTTCTAAAGATGGAAAGATGGACACCTATCGCAACCTTCAGTAAGAGAACCGAGAGGCTCTCTACTGTTCTGTGGCTCCTGGGAAACAGAGCTGCCTGCTCTGCAAGTCTTTTTGTAGCAAGTGACACTAAGCCAGATTGTTCCTGCATGGTAATAAACTACCACAGCCTGAAGCCTGAGGCCTCACACCTGCCAGAGGAGCTGCTTTGCTGAGGCCCTTGGCTCACACAACTCAAGGTCAAACTTTTGCAGTATGTACTCTGAGAGGCCATATGTGCTGGCTTTGGTCCTCCACTGAAAGTCACCTGGGGTGAGAAGAATTACTTGCAGCACTGTGACAAAGTAAAAATTACCTAATGTCTAAGTCTGAAGCACTATTTATGAATATAGTTGTGTAAAGCTAATTATGCCAAGTAAAAATCTATTGAGCATAGCATAATCTATAAAGTGTCAAGACCTGAGTGACCCCTAGGTACCAGTGTGAAAATCTGGCACCTAGCTTTTGATCATTTCTTTTGTAGTTTATATTTAAACTTTATTTCAATTCCTTTTCAAGTGTGTATATACAAACACCTACAAGCTTTTGTCTTTATTTTCTAAATTCGGTTTATTGTATGAAAAGTTAACTATAAGTTAATGAATAGGAAGTTAATAAGTAATGATTAATAAATACTTCAGTGGAAGGGGTGTGTACTATTTAGCATAAGTCAATGCCTTATAGGTTCCAAATGAGAATAGTGCAACTAAATTGTATTTCATTTAAACTAAAATGTCAGCCATTCACAGAAACCAAAGTTTCCCTGTATTTAAATGCACACCATGAATGCCCTGCCCATCACTAAGATTTTTCCTTCCTTCTGTTTTGGTCTCCTTATCTCACAGACCAGAATAGTATTTTAATAATGAAAAAAGATAGAAAATGCAATGTGTGCTTTGAGTGTAATTTAACTTCTCTTAGGTTTGCTTGTTGTTGTTGTTTTTACTATAACCTAGGATTTTAATGATTTTCTAGTCATATTTAGTAATCAGAATTTACTACTAGAATGGGGCTTAATGATTTTCCCACAGGGAGGTGATTTGGGAATAGGTTCTGTCTACTCTGTAGATAGGCAGGCTAAGATTAATCTCTAACATTATATTTCATTTACTATAGTTCTATTTTCTACAGAGAAGAACTAGAATCAGATATGAGGTTTACTCATGTATCCTCCCTACAATATCTTTTACTCGCACAATCCATGAAGTGCGTGGTCATGCGGTGATTCCTCCAGCTTCTGAGCAAGTTCGAGCTTGTTTACATGATGGGTAGAATCTACCCATCTACATTTCCCCCACTAGCTGCAAGGGTTTTTCCTTCCCTTCACTTTCTGATGAGCACAAACGGAATATCCAAAAGGGTGAGCAAAATTGGTAAATCAAAACAGAGTTTAAAGTAGAAAACATTAGAACTAATACAACAAGAGATTATTACATTGATAATCATTAAAGATTATGAACAACTTCATATCAAATGCCCAATGTCCTACAAGAAAAAAAAACATTCCTATATATGTATTTAGCTGCTTAAGGTTGAATCAGAGGAAAGAGAAAACCTAAAGAAAACAATGATGCACCATAATTTTATCAGCAAAACTGCACTATTGATCCAAGGCCAAGCTCAAATAGTTTTGTGACTGAATTTTTATCAAACACTTAATGGTGAAAACAGTGTTCCTAGCTATGCCCAAAATGCGATGAAGTGATTCTTTTCAAATTCTGATGGCAAAGTCCAATAATAAAACCATGGAAAGAAAGGCCCTGGAACAACCTTAATAAATTTAGATGCAAATAATTCAAACAAATAAAAGTAAACATGGTTAAACCATGGCAACATAATGAAGAACAAAAGCCATGCTCATCAAGTCAGGAATGTCTGAAGGGCAATTTCTATATACTTTATAAAGATTCTCACACAGTTCAAGTTAGGAAAAGCCATTGCTAAAAAAACAAGCGATAGATTAAAAACTTTAGATTGGCAATGTCTAATACTTTGTCTTATTTACTTTTGAGATTGTAATTTAATTACAGCATTTCTTTCTGTGGTTTTCTTTTTTTCTTTTGGCTGCATTCAAAACCCCCATATTTCTTTCTATTCACTTGTGGCCTCCCCTCTTCACTAACTGTTACTGCAGACACATAAGTATTTGTATATACATATGTATCCGTAAGTATGACCTATTGAGACAACATAGAAGGTTCTTTGTCTGTATGCTTTTCTCAGGATCTGGAACACACTGATGTTTACTGTCAGCACTTATTCAAAACAGTATCCACTGTCTTCCCTGAAGAAGTGAGATGAGAAAGATCAGCCATACTGGAAAGAAGGACCTTCGAAATGTTTGATTCTTAGTGATGTCTGGTATATAGATACTCTAAAGATTCCACCAAAAGTTATTAAAACAAATAAATCAATTCAGCATGCTTTCAAAAAAGCAAATTAACATAAAAATCGGTAGTGTTGTTATATGTAAAATGTAATCATCTGAAAATTAAAAAATTTCATTTATACTAGCTATAAAATAAACAAAACATAATAGCCAGAAATAAATATAATCAAGTAGTTAATAACTTTTTCGATGCAGGCTATAAAACATTGATGAAAAATTGTAGGGGACAGAAAAATATGTGAAAAGACACCCCAGGCTTACAAATTAGAACAAACAATGTTATTAATGTGTCTATACTACCCAAGGCAATTTGTGCATTCAGTGTCATTCCTATAGAAATACTAATGTCTGTCCTCCTATTTCTAGAAAAAGCAACCATAAAAGTTATATAGAGTTTCATAAAATCCAAAATAAGTAAATCCATCTTGTTAAAAACATCAAAAGTTTTTTTACCTGCCTTAGTTGTTTCTTTCTTGTTATGATAAAACACCATGGCCCAAAGAAACTCAGGGAGAAAGGCTCATTTTAATTTACAGACTACATTTCTTGATCAACTGGAGCCAGGGCAGTAACTTGAATTGGGAACAGAGACCACAGAAGAATCCTGACTGAGTTGCTCTCCATTAGCCCAGGCTATTCCACACAAATACAGGCCAATCTGATAAAAACAATAGCTCAATTGTGGGTTTCTCTTTGAAGATGAGACTAGTGTCAATTGATGACGTTAAATCAGAAAATAAGTCTACCTGCTCTTATAATATTCTGTAAAGCTGTGGTAGCTAGAAAAAGCACTGTGCATAAAGAAATGCCATGCAAACCAGTAAAACCAGAGATGGAGAGTAGAGGTAACCCCTCTTACCTAGAGTCAGATTATTTTTGACAAAAGTATTTAAAAAACATATTGTAGAAGGAACTACTGCTTCAAAATGTTACTGAAAGTTATGTATTTAAGAGTAAGATGAGACTCTTTCCTCTACCCAGTTATAAAAATCAACTCATAGATTAAAGGTTAGTGCACAATACCCAAATCTAAGAAGGAACCTGGGGAAATATTTCAGGGCATAGTAGTGGACAAGGAGGTTTTGAAAAACTTTTAAAAGCACAAGAACCAAAATTAAAAACAGACAAATGTGATTGTGTCAATCTAGAAAGCTTTCTACATCAAATAAAATCACTGAGAGTTAAGGGTAAGAGAAATATTTGGAAACTCTTTGTGCCAGGGCCTGATAAGCACACTATATAAAGAATTTGCAGTACTCAAAAGAAAAAAACGTAAATAGCTCAGTTATACATGGGCAGTATTTCTAATTAGAAAATTTTCAAATGAAAACGCAGAAAGAAAGCTGCATGTGGTGAAACAGGCTGGTAACCTCAGTTGAAAGACTGAGACATAAACAAGAAGCTCCTGGGTTCAATACCAGCCTGTGAAATCCAGCAAGATTCCAGTCTCAAACAAGTAGAAGTGATCTGTTACTATATTTACCATATAATAAATAAGGAATAAGCATAGCTTTTCCCTAATATCACCTGACCAATTGGATGGAAACTGGATTAAAATTGTGATATTACTAAGTATATAAAATCTTAACACATTGATATGCATCAGTTATGTTATACACACACATGCACACAACACACACATTATATATATATATATCTATGTGTATATATATGTGCGTATATATATGGGACAAGTGGGGAGAGAGAGAGAGAGAGAGAGAGAGAGAGAGAGAGAGAGAGAGAGAGAGTGAGAAGAGTGAGAGTGAGAGAGAAGAGAGAGAGAGAGAGAGAGAGAGAGAGAGAGAGAGAGAGAGAGAGAGAGAGAGAGAGAGAGAGAAGAGTGAGAGAGAGAGAGAGGAGGTTTTGAGATAGGAAACAGGTTTGGTCTCAGAATAGTGACCTTCCTGCTTTTTACTACAGAGTGTCAGGATTACTGATACATGACACTTAACCTCTCTCCCTGCAATCAAAGAATATTTTAATACTAAGTATAGACACACATATCATGGAAAAGCTCTAGTCTACAACATTCTGTTGAAAATCAACCAGTAGATACAAGTGGCATAAGAAAACAAAGATGGACATGTTTTGCTTTATTTTTTTCAAATATCTATATCCTTCATATGTGATGTTAGAAATGTTTATGCATTTTGTTGCATAAACTTGTGTTTGCAAAAGATCTTATGGTGTGATCAATATAAGAATATTCTGGGTGACCACTACCAAGAAAAACTCAGGACCTTCCTGTAGACAGCTGAGTCCCCAGAAAAGTCTTGCAAGCACTCTCCCACTTGAGCCCAAGGTAGGCCCTAAGCCTGCCACATAACCTCACCAGTTGTTTGAGTAGAGAATGCCTGGAGATCTCATGGGCAGATAGGATAGGGTGGCACACTCTAGGATTGGTCCTTTCAAATCCTATTCTTAAGAACAGATGATCATGAACATACAGGATGCCTATAGAACTTTGAATAGGTTGAACCAGAAAAGAAACTCCTCCTAACACATAATATTCAAAACAAAGAAGGAATTCTAAAAGCTTTAAGGGATAAAGGACAAGTAACATATAAAGAAAGACCAATCAGAATTACACCAGGCTTCTCAACAGAGACTATGAAAGTTAGAAGATCCTGGGCAGATATCATACAGACCATAAGAGAACAGAAATGCCTGCCCAGTTTACTGTATCTAGCAAAACTCTGAATCACCGTAGATGGAGAAACCAAGATATTCCAGGAAAAAAACAAATTTACACAATATCTGCCCACAAATCTAGCCCTACAAAGGATGAAGGATGGAAAAGTTTAAAATAAGGAAGGAAACTACACATAAAAGAAAGAAAAAAATCATGCAAAGAAACCAAAAGAAGAAAAGCACACAAACATAATTCTACCTCTAACAACAAAAATAACAGGAAAAAACCACAATTCCTTAATGATTCTTAACATTAATGGACTGACTTGCCCAATAAAGAGACATAGACTATCAGACTGGATACATAAACAGGATTCAGCATTTTGCTGCAGAGTGGAAACTCATCTCAGAGCAAACCATACCTCAGAGTAAAAGGCTGGAAAAAAACTTACAAGCAAATGGGTCCAGAAAACAAGCTGGTGTAGCATTTCTAATATCAAATAAAATAGATGTTCAACCAAAGGTCATCAAAAAGGTAAGGAAGAACAACTTTTACTCATCACAGGAAAAATCTAACAAGATGATCTTTCAATCTTGAATATCTATGCTCCAAATACAAGGGCACCCACATTCATAAAAGATATCCTACTAAAGTTCAAAGCATAAATATTACAGAACACACAATAATGATGAGTGACTTTAACATTCCTCTCTCATCGATGGACAGATCATGGAGGCAGAAACAAAACAGAGACACAGCAAAACTAGCAGAGGTTATGAACCAACTGAAATTAACAGACATCTACAGGACACTTCATCCTAAAATAAAAGAATATACTTTCTTCTCAGCACGTCATATTACCTTCTTTAAAACTGATCAAAAAACAGGCCTCAAGAGATGAAAGAAGTTCGAATACTCCCATGCATCCTATCAGATCACCATGAACTTATTCTTGTCTTTATTAGCAACAAAAATAACAAAACCCCACATAAACATGTAAGCTAAACAAAGCTCTGCTCAATGATAACATGGTCAAGGAATTAATAAAGAAATTAAAGATTTTTTTTTTTAGAATTTAACAAAAATGACATCACAAAATACCTAATCTTGTGGGATGCAATGAAAGCAGTACTAACAGAAAAACTCATAACTCCAAAAAGTGCCTCCAAAAAGAAAATGGAGAAAGTATACACTAGCAGCTTGATGGCACATTTGAAAGCTCTAAAACAAAAAGAAGCAGATACACCCAAGAGAAGGAGATGTTAAGAATAATCAATCTCAGAGCAGAAATCAGCCGATTAGAGACAAAAAGAACTATAATATGAATCAACAAAACCAAGAGCTGTTTTTTTTTGTTTTGTTGTTGTTTTTTTTTGAGAAAATCAAAAAGATCAATAAACCCTTAGCCAGACTAACTAGAGTGCACAGAGAGAGTATCCAGCTTAACAAAATCAGAAATGAAAGGGGAGGTGTTATAAAAGAAACTGACGAAATTCAAGAAATCATCAGATCCTACTACAAAAGCCTAAACTACACAAAACTGGAAATTCTGGAGAAATGGATAAACTTCTAAACAGATATGATTTACCAAGGTTAAATCAGGATTAGATAAACCATTTAAACAGCCCCATAACCCCTAAATAAATAGAAGCAGTCATCAAAAGCCTCTTAAACAAAAAGAAAGCATAGGACCAGATGTGTTAAGTGCTGAATTCTATCAGACTTCTATAAAAGACTTAACTCCAATACTCTCCAAACTATTTCACAAAATAGAAAGAGAAGGAACACTACACAGTTTGTTCTTCTAAGCCACAATTGCACTCATAACTAAACCACAAAAAGACCCTGCAAGGAAAGAAAATTTCGGACCAATTTCCGTCATGAACATCAATGAAAAATACTCACTAAAAAATCTTGCAAACCAAATCCAAGAACACATCAAAACAATCATCCAACATTATCAAGTAGGTTTTATCCCAGGGATACAGGGATGGGTCAATATATGGAGAACCATCAACGTAATCCACCATATAAACTAACTTAAAGGAAAAAAAAAACACATGATCATATCATTAGATGCTGAAAAAGCATTCGAAAAAATTCAACAACCTTCATGATAAAAGTCTTGAAAAGATCAGATATCCAAGGCCCATACTTAAACATAGCAAAAGCAATATACAGCAAACCAGTAGACAACATCAAACTAAATGAAGGGAAACTTGAAGTAGTCCCATTAAAATCAGGGACCAGAATAGGCTGCCTATTCTCCCCTACCTATTAAAATAGAACTGGAAGTCCTGACCAGAGCAATTAGACAACAAAAAAAGACAAAGGGAATCACATTGGTAAGGAAGAAGTCAAAATATCACTATTTACAGATGATATGGTAGTATACTTAAGTGACCCCAAAAATTCTACCAGAGAACTTTTACAGCTAATAAACAACTACATCAAAGAGGGCTGGGTATAAAATTAACTCAAACAAATCAATTGCCTTCCTTTACTCAAAGGTTAAACAGGCTGAGAAAGAAATTATACACCCTTCACAATAGTTACAAAGATTATAAAATACCTTGGGGTGACCCTAACCAAGCAAGTGAAGGATTATATGAAAAGAAATTCAAGACTCTAAAGAAGGAAATGGAAGAAGATCTCAAAAGATGGAAAGATCCTTCATGCTCATGGATTGGAAGGATCAACACTGTAAAAATGGCCATATTGCCAAAAACAATCTACAGATTCAATACAATCCCTATCAAAATTTCAACTCAATTCTTCATAGAGTTGGAAAGAGCAATCTAAAAATTCATCTGGAGTAACAACAAACATAGTATAGTGAAATCTATTCTCAAGAACAAAAACACTTCTGCAGGAATCACCATTCCTGACCTGAAGCTATATTACAAAGCAATTGTGATAAAAAAACAAAACTGCATGGCATTTGTACAAAGATAGGCAGATAGATCAATGGAACAGAATTTAAGATCCTGAAATGAACCTACACACCTATGGTCACTTGATCTTTGACAAAGGAGCTAAAAACATTCAAAGGAAAAAGAACAACATCTTCAACAAATGGTGTTGGTTCAACTGGCAGTCAGCATGCAGAAGAATGCAAATTGATCCTTTTCTATCTCCTTGTTCAAAGCTCAAGTCCACGTGGATCAAAGGCCTCCACATAAAACTATGAGACTCTAGAGAATCAAATAATCTTGTTAAAATGAGGTACAGAGCTACACAGAGACTTCTCAATGGAGAAATATCAAATGGCTGAGAAGCACCTGAACAAATGCTCAACATCCTTAGTCATCAGAAAACTGCATATCAAAACAACACGGAGATTCCACCTCACACTAGTTAGAATGGCAAAGATGAAAAACTCATGTGACAGCAGATGCTGGCAAGGATGCAGAGAAAGAGGAACACCCCTCCATTGTTGTTGGGGTTGTAAACTGGTACCATCACTCTGAAAATTAGTCTGGCAGTTCATCAGAAAATTGGACATAGTACTACACAAAAACCCAGCTATTCCATTCCTGAGCATATGCCCCAAAGATGCTTTAACACATAACAAGGACATATGCTCCACCATGTTTATAGCAGCCTTATTTATAATAGCCAGAAGCTGGAACATACCCAGATGTCCTTAAACAGAGAACTAGATACAGAAAATGCAGTACATTTACACAAAGGAATACTACTCAGCTCTTAGAAACAATGACTTTATGAAATTCATAGGCAGATGGATGAACTAGAGACTATCATCCTGAGTGAGGTAACCTATTCACAAAAGAACACACATGGTATGCACTCACTGATAAGAGGATCCTAGCTCCAGAAAGCTCTGAATACCCAAGAAACTTTTCCCAGTCATTATGAAGCTCAAAAAGAAGGAAGGCCAACATGGGAGTGCCTCAATCCTTCTTAGAAGGGAAAACAAAACACTTATGGGAGTAAATGCAAGGTCAAATAGAGGAGCAGGGATTGAAGAAAAGATCATTCAGAGACTGTCTCAACTGGGAATCCACCACATATGCAGCCACCAAATCCAAGCATTATAGCTGATCCCAAGAAGTACTTACTGGCAGGGACCAGATAGAGATACCTTTTCAGGGACTATGCTAGAGTCATACAGATACACCTGAGCATGCTTGCAGCTAACCATCAGACTGAACTCGGGAATCCCAATGAGGGTGCTAAAGAAAGGACCTAAGAAGTTAAAATGGTTGCAACCTCATGGGAAGAATAACAATATCAACAAACTAAACTCTCAAAAACTCCCATGGACTAAAACACCAACCTTTGTGCACTTATTGAGAGACCTATTGATCCAGTTGCCTATGTAGCTGAAGATAGCACTGTCTGGCATCAATGTGAGAAGAGGCTTTTTGTCCAGGGAGGGCATGTTTTCCCAGTGTAGGGGAATGTTAAGGCAATAGGGTAGAGAGGGTGATTAGGAGGGAGGGCACCTTTGTCAAGTCAAATGGAGGGGGAGGAGGGATGGGAGCAGGGAGGGGAAATGGGATAACATCTCAAATGTAAACACAGTTTACTTAATTAAAAAAAGAAAATGGGATGAAAAGGAATATTATGCTCCCATTCAGTTCATCCTCTCAAAGACAATGCCGTTCCACTCAATGACTCAGTTTCCAGGACTGGCCCAAGAAATAAGGAATAGAAAATTATGTCTCCTATCCACTGGAATCAGACCACAATCCATAGCCTTCTTTGTATACAAATTAGTTGCATATTGTTTTGAATTGTCCTTCAACAATCTTTTAATTTTTCATATTTCCTCTATGTCTGGTGTCAGAAAGTTAGTCCTGGTCTCTGTATTTGTTTACCTAAACTATACTGACCCATACAAGAATTTTTCATTCTCTTTAAGGTTATTGTCCATTATTTTAGTCTCCAGATGACTAGTTGAAGTATGGATATTAATCACTCTACACTAGTTTAAACAGAAGTCAATAAATCATAGAATTTTTACAAATATAGAAATATGACCCGATAAGTCCCTTTTTGTTGTTTATACACATAAAATTTGAGGGATGACCACCTTGTTACCTATCTCTCTGTACATATGTAACAATGAAAACAGAAAGTGCCACCAATTTGAAAGAAAAGAATGTCATTGAACCCAAGAGTAGGAGGAAGGGTTAAAAGGGAAGTGGGCAAAATGATGTAATTATACTTTGAATAAAATATATGAAATATATAAATCAAATAAAATTGCATTACCACTTTTTGAGAAGATGATGCTATCCAAAGATCTATATGGCCTCATGAGCTTGTGACCAAGTTAGAAGAAAATGACTTTTTAGTACTGATCAAGCTCCCAAATAGAATTTTTAATGCCAATTGTGAAACCTGTCACATTCTTGATATCAAGTAGTAACTGGGAACTGAGAGTGACCAGGAAACAGAGGACTCTGCATTTAAACTATGATTGAATGAGCTACGTTTTCATCACCCTATAATTACAGCTGTGTCTTCTTTGCAGCCACCTGTGTATGGGATTCATTTCTAGTGAAGCCTCCCAATTACTTTGGCCTTTAAAATAGACTTTGAAACAGCCAGTGCATGACACATTTTCAAAATTACAGTTATTTGCTTATTCCCTTCATTTTCCATATAACCAACATAGATTGTGACATGCTGCCTCTTCAGATAACTCAGTTAGATAATTAAATGTTCCCCATAAGAAAGAGAGCTTATTAAGGGGAACATGCTGTCTTCTTTGAAATTTTGCAATAATGGTTAGGAGACATCAACTACACTGTACATTTGTCTGCTCTGTGCTTCTGGTAGGGGTAATTTTCTATCAGTGAGGTTTTGCTTTTCTAGCTCCCTTAAGAATGCAACATTGAACCCACTTTTAAATCGCAATTTACTATTTTCCCTTCTTAGAAAAAAAATTGGAAAAATGTGTGAGATGATTTTTACTAACAGACTTTCATGGACATAATTAAACATACTTTTCCAAGAGCAGGAGTATGGCGTAATCCATGCTGCCAAAAGGGCAGAAATGCATTTTTGTTATTTTCTACTCTCTACAGCTTGAATGGAGGAAATATTTGTCCAAAGTTCAACCATTTCATCAACTTAAACATTTCTTATTGAGTCTGGTGAAGCCTATTAACCACAGCAATGAAGAAAAAAATTCAATATGCACAGTGAAGTTCTAAATGAGGCCTGTTCTCTGTCAGAGGTCCTATGACTGTGTTGGGATTTAAGTTTTTATAAAATTCAAAGCCAATTAGATTAACATAAAAGGTTATTACAAATATCTGGCAGGAAATTGGTGATATAAGCTATGCACTGTACAGCTACTTAACATGCTTTAGCTTTTATTTGGTTTTAGTAACTAGCCAGGTACGTTGTATTAATAATAAGATCAACTCTATATTTTTATGTTAACATAAGCTCATGAGGTCCTTTTAGAAAGTTTACCAGAGATGACAGATAAATATTCAGATAAATAAATATTAAGTAGGCTAAATGGCCATTATTATAAGTCAGAAGCATATATTTTATCTAGCAAAAGATCATTCATTAAGTAGTTATAGTATTTTAGGTTTTTAATAAAGCACTGTCTCCTCTTGGTCAGAGTAGTTCCAGCTAATAAGAACAACCAATGAACTAGAATGTACTCCTTTTACATTATGCACACTGATTAAATTGCCCTGGCACAATAATGTATAAGCTGAAAATACTATGGACTAGTTAGCTAAGTATAATCAGAAACCCAAGGGTCACCAGAGGTCAAAGGTCAATCAGTATTTGCATCATGAGTGTGATGTCACTTTGCACTCACTCAGAATGTATGGTACAGGAAACTTTCCAGGGTGACAGCCCAGACAAATGTGTGGAAGAGAATGTGGGATTACATCGGTGCAACCTAAGACTCCCCAGTGATGCTACTGATTATCACCCAAAGCAGACAGAGTAATGGTTGACTGTAGATGAGCAAGTTACAATTGTTTTTTTAATGTCTCAGACTCTCAGAGGAGGATGTGATTTTACTGAGAAGCAGTTGTGTGTTGTTCTGCTATCTCCATGGTCAGTCTCAATAGTCTAAATGGTCTAAATGGTGTCGCAGCCATACCGTGTATTTCATGAGATGTGACACAGTGGGGGACCTGGCATTACACAGGTATTCTTTGCAAAAATGTAGTTCTGATTCAGATTTGTAGGAACCAGAGGGACAATAAATCAAGCCGAAGAGGAATTTAAAACCTTGCATTATTATGTCCTTTCCTTTCTCCTTCCCTTCCCTTCTCTCCACTCCCTCCCTCCCCCACCTCTCTCTTCCTTCCTATTTTCTTTTTCTTTTATTCTTTTTGTTTCTTCTTCATTTATTGAGAAAGACAGAAGATCATGTTGCACAGCCAGGTTACTGGGGAGAATCTGGCAGGAGTGAGAAGAGGGGGAGAACATGGGCAAATGCATTGCACAAGAACATCTTTTCCTTCTGTTGGCTTGGTTTGTCCAGCTCTGAAGTCATATTTTCTTTATCTTATTATATTAGGCTTTGTAAATTTATTTTTTACTACTTTTATTTGTTTACTATTCAGTCTTGTGCCCCTCCCTGTCTGGTCTTTCACTGTTCCTCATTCCATTCTCCCTCCCAGCTATCTCCAAAAGATTGCCCTCACAATGCCATGCTTACCCACTCCCTGGAGTCTTAGAGAGTTAGGTGCATTTTCTATCACTGAGGCCAGATCTGGCAGTCCTCTGCTGTATATATGTTGGGGCCTCAGACCAGCTAGTGTATGCTGCCTGGCGGGTGTCTCTGTCTGAGAGATCTCAGGGATCTAGGTTAGTTGAGACTGCTTGTCTTCCTATGGAGGCCCCCTTCTCCTCAGCTTCTTCCAGCTTCTCCTCATTCAACAACAGGGCTCCCTGATTTCAATCCAATGGTTGGGTGTATCTGCATCTGTCTCAGTCAGCTGCTTGTTGGGCCTCTCAGAGGACAACCATGCTAGGCTTCTGTCTGTAATAACACCATAGTATCAGTAATAGTGTCAGGCCTTGGTGACCACCTTCTCCCTTGAGATGGATCCCAAGTTGGGCTGGTTACTGGACCTCCTTTCCCTCAGTCTCTGTCTCTCTGTCTCTCTGTCTCTCTGTCTCTATCTATCTATCTATCTATCTATCTATCTATCTATCTATCTATCATCTATCTATCTATCAATCAATCATCTATCTATCGATCTATCTATCTATCTATCTATCTGTCCCTGAAGTTCCTTTAAATAGGAACAATTCTGGTTCAGAGTTTTTGACTGTAGGATGTCTTGTTATATTTTGAAAAGAATGAAAGAAAGGTTGAATGAATGAATGAGTGAATGAATGAATGAAAACCTAGCTACTGCAGTAGAGGTCAACAACTGAAGTGTCACTTATCCCTGCTGGTAGAGGGAAAATCAGTTTTCTTCAGTAAAGTGACACTGGGTACGTCACCCGCTCCAGGGCAGGCCTTGAATTCAAGAGTGAGTGACCAAAATACAGCAGACTCCACAGTTCTCTGTGTGCTTTCATTTCGTTAGAGGTAGACTTTGTTGCTGTCTTGTTTGGTTTTGCTTGTTTCTTTTGGGTCATAGTTTTATTCTGTTTTCTTGGTTTGGGGAGTCTTATTGTTGTGTTAGAGTTTTTGTTTGTTTGTTTGAAGAAGACCTAAAGCTGAGTAGGTAGGGAAAAGGGGGTGATCTGGAAGGAGAACTTAAAAAGGACATGAGGGAGAAGAACAGTATGATCAAACATATTTAAATTTTCAATTAAATGATCAATTATAATCTTTAAAGCTTCACTACAATGGAAAATTATGGTAAAACTCTTGGGAATCTATGCCTAGATATTTGTGAAAAATGTAGGCCAGATTAAAGTCCAACCTGACAAAACAGACCCACCAAAGCTGAAGTATAGAGTCTCTGTGTGACAGACCCATCTAAGCTGAAGTATAGAGTCTCTGTGTGACAGGTGTTGGCTTCTGAACTTGAGGCTGTTCCGAGCCACCTAAGCCCGTCGAAGCAGGTCAGCACTATCCCGTGCGCTCTGATTCCTGAGCCAGGGCTTCTCCTGACAGCATTGTATGCTGAGCAGTACATGGAGCATGTGTTTCCCTCAGGCTACAGGCATTCAGGATGACAGCCATCTTAGCTCCTCTCAGAATGTAGGTTTGATGAGCGACTTGAAGTCCAAGCAGGCAAGTTTTGACTGAATAATTTAGGAATTTCTCCTCTGTGTATACTCTTGCCCAATGGTCTCAGCATTGCAAAGGGAGCAACTTCAAGAAAGGGATGAGCACGCTAAACAGTTTCATAAACGGGGTACTTTTTATCTTGCTGAGAACAAATCGGGTATGAGTAAAAAGAACACGGTTCCTGTTGGTTTTTCATTATCTGCATACACTGAACACGGGCAAGACGCGGCTCTAGTCTGTTGTCAAATTTAATTATCACTTAATTTGTGTCTCTCTTATGAAGAAGGATGGGAGCTGGGTTCAAAACCTTTGGGCTGCTCTCTAACACAGGGAGCTTTTCCTTATCCCGGCTGTTCAGTGTTTTCCCTAGACAGTGGAAATTACAGGACAGATATTAGAATAATTCTATCCACTTCCTCGATGACTTTCAAAGCTGTACTAATAGAAACTGGCAATTTTAGTTTTCAGATGCATTTCAAATAAAAACCCAAAGTCAACATATTCTTCACCAAACTGATGAGATTTTATGGTAAATGTGCCTTCTGCAAAGAAACAAAAAAGAGTTTTCAACCTATCTGGTTCTGAGCAACCTCAAAAGCATTTTACAACCTTTGAAAACAAAGTGTTGTGAGACACGGTTCTTTAAGTCATGGTGGTAAATCAATAGCCCAACGATTTTACTTGCTGTCTTCTCCTCCAACAGTATTGAAGACCTGTCCAGAAGGGGTTCCGAGAGCAGGGTTCTATTATATTATATCTGCTGGGCAGAGGCCTGCGTCAATGATTTATTAAGAGGGGAAGTGGGGACTACAAACTCGGAGTAAAAGGCCTATGCTTTACTTTCTTTGCTCAGCGAAAGGAATAATACTGCACAAGCACAACGCACATTAGTAGATAACATTGTTACACTTGTTACATAGGATCCCCACCCCAACTGCTGCGGTGACTGTGATAATATGTTGGTTCTGCTCAGAGGAGTGTTAATAAAACCTTACAGCGATTTTATAATGGGGACTCTAGGCACAGAAAGCAATAAAGAAGGTGAGAGAACATGGCTTTGCACACTCACAGTCCGTTTAGCCTTTCTGCCTGGGACACAGGTCATGAGCAGCTCATGTTCACAGTGAAGAATTGTGTGGGAACTTGGGTCTCTGACCTGTCACCTTTAAATAAGAAACACTAACCACCACTTAACTTTTCTTTTCAAAACCTGCTCATTAAAAGCATGTGCAGTGATTCCCCACTTAGTAACCAGCTGTTATATGACAAGGAGGTCACTTGTGTCATTTCACTTCTTGCCACAATTTACCCAGGACCTGCAGATATCTCTCCAGCATGTGCCATGTTAAGTTCTTACACAAATAGGAGAATTGCGATGTTGTTTGATTCTCTCTTGCTCCATAGTTCACTGTTTAAACTCGATTCAATAGTCCAGTGTTTTGTGGTTTTGATGTGTATGTGTGTGTTCATGTTTCAGCCTATGTGGGTGTTTTGTATGTCCACCTTGTATGCCTATAGCATGTGTAGTATATATATATACACAGGTGTGTAATATGTCTTAAGGTTTATGTTGCTGGGATAAACCCCGTGGCCCCATGCCACTTGAAGAAGGAAGGGTTTACAGCTCTCACGTCCTGCCCGTCACTGGGGGAGGTCAGCAGGAACTCAAGGCCTGGCGGCCGAAGCTGAAGCAGAAGTCATGGAGTAACTGCTTACTGGCTTCTTCCTCAAGACCTGCTCCCGCTGCCTTCTTGCACCGCTCACACAACAGCTCATGGGTGGCACCACCAACGGTGGAGCAGTCCCTCCGGCAGCAACTGTCAATAACCATTTGCCTACAGGCAATACGATGGAGGCGCTTTCTCAGCTGAGGCTCCTCCTTGCAGATATCTCTCCAGTGTGTGCCATGATGACAGAAAATAAAGGCAGCATACTTGCAGCCCTCTGCTTGTGGAAGACAGAAGAGGACATTGGAGGTCCAGCACCATCAAACTTCGTTCTATTACAACATGAAATCTCTTACTGAGCCTGGAACTATTGCAGACACCAGCAAATCTGTCTAGCTTCCCTTTCTGTAGAGCTGCATTTACAGCTGCGTATGGCCATAACCAACTTTTAACATGATGATGACCCGGGATTTGAACTCAGGTCCTCACATGTCAAGCTCATTTGCATATTATGCCATATGTCAAACCTTATAAAGTTACATAAACTAGATTTTTCACTCTGTTTTAATTTGCAGGACACTATGGTTCATTTTGAAATTAAAGTTCACAGAGTATACAATGAAGAATAGAGGCTTTACTTGAAAGAAAACTAGGCATCATTTAATAAAAAAATGGCCTTAAATTAAAACACCCCAAGCATTAATATTCTTTTCCACAGCAATAATAATAATAATAATAATAATAATTTTCTTTTCTTTTCCCTCTAACTGAAAGCAATAAGTAATGGATGGATACAGTACATGAGCGAGGCTGTACTTCAATCATTTCCTTTGGGTGACTTCTCTTAAGCTGTTGATGAGGAGCCTGCCTTGAGCTTCCTGCACAGTTCACTGATGAGGGCAAAGCATTATTTTACAACTTAGAATGGGTTATTTTCTATGCCCTCCCATCCCTCCATCCCTGGGTCCTTGTCTTTCTTAAGAATTTCTATCACTACTGTGTCTACTATAGATAACAGAAAGGCCATCAGCGAAGTAGTGATTACAGCCTTTGTGGAATCAGTGTTTCCCTTTCACACTGTGTTCACAAAATCTCTGAGCACAACATCATAACTGAAGTCTGAGGAACTCTGAAGACCTTTCTCAACTACCAAAGGCCTTTCCACACCTGTTCTCTTCGCAATAGTACTGCAGGAAGTCTGAGCACGTTTGTATAACTTCTGTATGTATTTTCTGATCTTCATTAGCTGACTTTAATGGGTCCAAGGCTGAGACAGGATGCACCATAGGACACCTCGAATAGCTGCCCATGTACCATAGAGGACATTCATGACTCTTCATTCTTTCTCTCTTCTCATTCACTGAAGACATTTTCCCTTCAGCCTTCAGCACAGCTGCTCCTTCTAAGGCTTTGTCCGGCTTCTCCTCAGTTTTTCTTCCCCATTGGCACTATTTGTGATGTGTGAGTTACTCAGTATCTCTCTCAGTTTGAGAGCTTTCTCTTTTTCTTTTCAAAAGCACAACATCATTTTTGGTGACAAGAACCTTTCCAACTTTTCCTAACTCATGAGCTTAAACGTCTTCAGCCACACTTTCTCCAAATGCTGTACCACTAATAAGCAACAGCCATGTTATCGAGATAGTTCCTCCTATTGTCCCCAATGATGGCGTTCTGATCAACTTTAATCCACGCAAACCAGTGTTCTCAGAGTGTTTGCATCAACATTTTCAGTGACCATTGATTGTCAAGGGCTTCCTTTCAATGATGAACACCTGAGTTCAAGAGCAGCTACAATGAACTGCACATTAAAAATTTTCTTTTTACTCAGCGGAACACAGGCATCTTGGTATTTATATTTTTTAGCTTTTGTTAATATAACATGGAGAAATCTATCTTCTCTCAAACTTCATGCCTCTAATAGTTTCTAATTCATAATTCAGGATGTTTTTCTCCTTAACTCTAAAGATGCTCTTTTCTTCCAATTTTTCTGTTTGTTGTTCTGTTGTTGTTGTATGTGAAATGATATTTCCAATAACTTTGACTCCATTTTCAGAAATTGTGGTAACCTGTGGGATTCCTGTCCAGATTGTCACAGGCTTACATGCTTTTTAAGTTCAGCGGTTACAGACCCACAGGCAGAACTACACCTTGCCTGCTTTCCACTGCATTATCACCTTTGTCTCCGCAAGGCTGCCTCGGCCTAAGGGCATGACCGGACAGTGACAATTGTGGCACCTTCCTAGCTTCCTCCGTGTATATAGGAAATGTCTAGAAGAAGTTAGCCTTGATACTTTCATACTTTTCCTTTAAATCAACTGATTTGCAACTGTCACCCCATCTTCCCTTTGGCTCCATTGCAACAGGGACAACATTAACTAAAAGATCCTCAACGTGAAACATTTACGACATAGGCATCTGCACCAAACTTTAGATGTGGAGCTAATGCTGCCTGGACTTTCTAGTGGAAGTGTCACCTAGCAAGGGATTGTGGGTTTGGGGACGATTTCTTTGAAGTGGGAGCACAGAGAGCAAGGCAAGTGTTCAGTAGTAGGTGAAGAAAATTCTTAATTAGCTTACAAATGTAAGCTGGATTCATCATGGCATTTCAAATCAAAATAGCTTCATTTGTCTCCCTCCCCACCCTTCAATCCTCAATATTCCTGCTTCCCAGCTGGGCCATATGGCAGCTGCAGTTTCCTAGAAACACCTCACTGATTTCCTCAGTGGCTGAGTCAGAGAACACGCCGAACCGCAGTGATGGAGCCCTACATAAGAATGCGTCCCTTGATGATATCCAGCAAATAATCGACTTCCGACAGTCTTTGAGGGGAAGCAGATTTTTATTCCTACAACTATCTAAAGTCTAAATGAGTTAAAAATATTTCTAAAATTTAATGACTCATTCCTAAAGGCAGGTATTACTTGCCTGAACCAGTGCCCAGAGGATACAACTTTCCTTAGGTATCCATGATGAAAGATAGCTGCAGATGCGAGTTATAAGCATATATGAAGGCAAGCTTGGCAAGTAGTACCTTCAGTCTTCATCGGCAGAGTGTATATTGACAAGATTTGATCATGTGACTCTCAAACGCATTATATGAGCTTGATTGTTGTCTCTGATGTGTCCCGATGCTCTTTTACAACACACAACTTTGGTGATGCTATTTCCTTTGCTAATGATGTCCAAAAACTTTAAAATAAATTGCAGGGAGACACAGTGGGAAATGAAGCTTACCAGGTGGAAAATCAAATGAAATTAAGCTCTTGACCAAATGTCCATAAAATTGACTTGACTTAATAAATTCGATGCAAATTGAGTTGTGTCCGTTGGGATGTGTGCACGCACACATGCATACGTGTTTTTAACTTGCCAAGTACATCTTCTTGCCACTGCCCTCTTTTAAAATCTCATGAATAAATAAATATAAATTGGTTATTTTCATTTTAGAAATTCACATTTTTATCTGCAATTGAAGACCAAGTATAAACTGGCCTACATATACATACACAGTCTTTAAAGAACATGGGAAACTGAGAATGCCCAATTATATCTCTGGATGTTAGATTGCCCTATTGTTTTTAAAGTAAGAGTTACTTTATGTCCATCACATTTTTTTTAATTTATATCTTTTTGATTGTTGAGGTGTCTTTCATGCCTTAGTATGAGTGTGAGGGGATGGAGCACAACTTGTTGAAGTCAGTTTTCCCCTTAATTCGTTTGACTAGAACTGAGGACATTGGTCTCAATGACAAATGACTTTACACAATGAGACAGCTATGTTACCCCTTCATGTTTTCTTCATAATAACTGGCTACCTTTTAAGAATTTTTGCAAGTTGGATAGACAAATAGATGATAGATAGGTAGATAAGAAGTAGATATGGTTAAGGATATATAGAGCCATACATAGGCATATAAATAAATGTAAGTGCTATAGATATATGCATATATTTAACCACTGTATCAACGCTTGGAATGAGAGCATCATGTCACCTCCCGTAACTGATTTTATATATCCTTCAAGATACACCTTCACTGTCTTTCAGGAAGCTTTTTCTTTATCCCTGCTTCCTATTCAGTAACAACGAAATATATTTCCTATTTGATCTGGTGCCTCATCTGCCTTGTCTACAAAACTCTGAATGTATTCTAACTGATAACCTGTTTTTCAGGATTCTAGCATAATGCCCAGTATACAAAATAACAAAATATGTTCAGTAGTTGTCTGTTGAACTGAAACTAATCAATTCAGAGACTGGTTTGAGTACATAAATTCATTCCAAAGTGATCCCCGAATGCTGTTTAACAATATCTTCAATTTATACAAATTTCTATCTTGGAAGAAGACTTCTTAAGTCTTAGAAAGAACCTAACACAGAACTTCTCAGGAAGTTTCTGAAACTTACAAAATTTACCAAGCTTCTGCCTACCCTAGGTTTAATTAGTAGTAAAGACTTCTGGCAAAGAGGAAACTCTCATACCTGTATAGTTCTTCAATATGTTCAAAGAACTCCAGTGTTTTTGTTTTCACGAGTTCTTATCCATGCAGGGGTGTGCTTTTCAGCAAAACAACTGCCCCTGAATCCCTTATTTCTGTGAGTTTCCCCTTATCCAGACTCAGGCAAATAACCTCACTCACCTCATTAAGTTATTGTGCCTAATCTGCAGTGAATAGAGGTCTTTTTCAGCCTCCCCAGGAACCCGTATGTAACACAGGGTTAGAACTAGTCTAAGATGAATGCTTTTGTCTCATTTTATGACACAGAGAGTGACATTTGTGTTAGAGCAGTAACGTTTACCTTCTCATTATAATTCTGAAACCCTTAGAATAATAGCATGCAGCACACCATGTGTGAGTGTGTTAGACATTAATTCATCAGAGGTTATGATTATACAAGTCAAAATAAACTCACCTCTGCATATTTGGCTTGTTCATAATAAACAGTAATAATAATAATAATAATAATAATAATAATAATAATAATAATAATAATAATAATAATACTTTTTTGCTACCTGACAAAAGGAACCAGGAGATTTTCCTTGTCGAATTGGACAGATCGAAAATGATAAAAGTTCATTCTATTAAAGAATTGTTTTGATTAAATGATAGGCCAAACTATTAATATAATACTTCAAAGTACACACAAAGACTGGTTCTAAAAGCAATGATATTATAATAATGTAAAGAACATCTTTATAAAGAAAAATGTTAATGTGAAATATACAACTCTCCATTAATAAAATTCCATGTTCAATATAAGTAGATGTCTTTTAGTTTTCTAAATGACTATCTTAATTTATGAAGCACACTACAGTAGCTTGATATATGTACACAATATGCAGAAATCAAATCAGGGCAGTGGATATTTCACTTTAAGCATTAAAATTTTGAGTAACATATGTAACTGTCCACATTTATGGATAGGGTAAGCTATTTAATGTAAGTGTATATTATGTCATGAGTTTGAGTCTTTAAGCTCTTTTTTTAGAGTTAGTCATAAAATATGAAACAGGCTATTGCGCACTATGACTATGCCCCTCACTGCTGCCACTACATTCTGTTAGAAGTACTGTCCAAACCCACATATGCTGATTCTAGTTTTCCCACATCGAATCATTATCATACATTCAGATTGATTTTTTAAAAGATATTCATATGAAAGAATACATGTGATATTTACATTTATGTACCTGAGTTATTTTACTTTTTAAAAATGCCCAATATTTCCACTCTTTTCTCTGTAAAAGATAGGATAGTGCCTTCTGTGGATGAATAGTATTCCACCGTACACACATACCACATATCCATCATTCATTCACCTGAAGGTAGACATCTCTGCTGATTTCATATCATACATATTGTGAATAGTGCAATGAGAAAAAGAATGCTCATATCCCTTGGATGAACTGATTTCATTTTCTCTGAATACATATTTGGAAGAAGGATAGCTAGGTCACTAGAGTTCTAGTTCCTGTTGCTTAACCAGAGAGTCATCCAAAGTGTTTCACCAATGTCTCTACCACTGTCTGAGTATTAAAGTGTCCTGTAATCTACATATTTATACCAGCTGTAGTTTTTCTCTCTGATAATAATCATTATAACTTAGGTAAGATAACGTCTTATTTTGGGTTTGACTTGAATTTCTTTCAAAGGTATCAAAGTTGAACTTTCTCACAAATTTGTTGAATATTTGTACTGCTTTTTTTTGAAAAGTATCTATTCAAACAAGACATAAGATATTTCAGGGCATTTCTGCTTATTTTGTAGACATATGATAAAAGAATTTTCTTGGTATTAAATGAGAAAACAGAAAACAAAAGCAAGTTTTCTGTACAAAATTAAGATAAACCTCATCTCTCTGAGACTAAGAATGATTTGTAATAGAGCTAATAGCATTTTACCTAAGGTATACAAATATTTAAAGCTATTTTAAGGAAATAATCACTTCTTTATTATATATCTAAGGTAGTATTGGCTTTATTTAAAAGTAAAAACCAAGCAATAGGAAAGTACTTGTTTGGCTTAAGAAATCAGTGAAGTGATCTAAGAATAGCTTATTTTACATTCATGCTGTGCTTATCTCTTGAATCCAATTCTCTATTGTGTTTAGTTTAGAATTACATATAGAATAAAGAATGTTCTAGGTTTATTACCAAAAATATTCTAACTGACATTTTATCATTTCATTTAAGATGGTGACTAAATCACTTTACACAAAACTCCTTTTCTATAAGAACAGAGGAAGGTCATTTTATTATAGTGTTAAATATTATAAATGTTAGATTATGCATGGATTCTAATTATATTTTAAAAATTAATTTATGACATAACATAAAACTAGTAAAATTATATGTACTATATTATAACATAAACTTTTTACATTAAAAATTACAACTGGAAGATTTATAGCATTAAAAGTAAAATTCACTTTTCTGAAATACTATTGAATACTCACTCCCCTGCCCACTAATATACTTATGCCACCTAATTTTTTTAACTTTATTTTAAAAAACAAAGATAAATATACAGATTTTTAAGCATTTTTGCTTAAAGGTATACAAACACATTTTTATAAGGTTGTAATTAAATATGTGTGGGTACCTACACATAAACATACGCATATATGTAACCATAATATAGGAAAAGAGGTTATTAATTTGAGGAGATAGGATAGAAACTGGGAGGGACTTTAGGAAAGAAAAGGGGGATGTGATACAGTTCTATTTTAATTAAAATATATTCTTTTTTTTTCTTTTTTTCTTGATCTTCACACAGTCTGTGGGTTGTCTCTGGGGTGTTCAGGACTTTCTGGGATTAGTATCCCATTATCAGTGACTGCATGTTATGTCAGTAATTTTGTGACTGGGTTATCTCGCTCAGGATGATATTCTCTAGATGCATCCATTTTCTTGAGAATTTCATAAGGCCATTGTTTCTGATAGCTGAGTAGTACTCCATTGTGTAAATGTACCACAATTTTTGTATCCATTCATCTACTGAAAGACATCTGAGTTCTTTCCAGCTTCTGGCTATTATAAATAGAGTTGCAATGAACATTGTGGTGCATGTATCTTTGTTGCATATTGGAGTATCTCTGGGGTAAATGCCCAGAAGTGGAATAGCTGGGTCTTCTGGTAGTACTATGTTCATTTTTCTGAGGAACCGCCAGACTGATTTCCAGAGTGGTTGTATCAGTTTACAACCCCACCAGCAGTGGAGAAGTGTTCCTCTTTCTTCGCATCCTCGCCAGCATCTATTGTTATCTGAGTTTTGGATCTTGGCCAATCTGACTGGTGTGAGGTGGAATCTCAGGGTTGTTTTGATTTGCATTTCCCTGATGGCTAAGAATGTTGAGCACTTTCTTAAATGTTTCTCAGCCATTCGATATTCCTCAATTGAGAAATTTTTGTTTAAGTCTGTACCCCATTTTTAATAGGATTGTTTGATTCTCTGGTATCTCGCTTTTTGAGTTCTTTGTATACCTTGGATATTGGGCCTCTATCTGATGTGGGGTTGGTAAAGATCGTTTCCCACTCCGTTGGCTGCTGTTTTGTTTTGATGATAGTGTCTTTAGCCTTAGAGAAACTTTGCAATCTCATTAAGTCCCTTTTGTCAATCTTTGACCTTAGAGCTTGAGCTATTGGTGTTCTCTTTAGGAAATTTTCTCCTGTGCCTATGAGTTCTAAGGTTTTCCCTACTTTCTCATCTAATACTTTCAGTGTACCTGGTTTAATATGGATATCTTTGAACCATTTGTACTTGAGCTTTGTACAAGGAGATAAGAAAGTGTCTATTTTCATTCTTCTGCATGCTGAGTGCCAGTTGAACCAACACCATTTGTTGAATAGGCTGTCCTTTTTCTAGTGAATGTTTACACCTCCTTTGTTAAAAATCAGGTGACCATATACGTGAGGGCTCATTTCTGGATCTTCCATTCTATTCCATTGATCCATGTGCCTATTTCTGTAACAGTACCATGCAGTTTTCAGCACAATTGCCTTGTAATATAGCTTGAGGTCAGGGATAATGATTCCCACAGATGTTTTCTTGTTGTTGAGCATAGATTTCGATATTCTAGGTCTTTTGTTATTCCAAATGAAATTGCACATTGCTCTTTCCAAATCAGTGAAGAACTGTGTTGGAATTTTCATGGGGATTGCATTGAATCTGTAGATTGCTTTTGGTAAGATGGCCATTTTTAAGATGTTGATCCTTTCAATCCATGAGCATGGGAGATCTTTCCATTTTCTGAGATCTTCCTTGATTTCCTTCTTTAGAGGTTTGAAGTTCTTGTTATACAGGTCCTTCACTTGCTTAGTTAGAGTCACACCAATGTATTTAATAGTTTTTGTGACTATTATGAAGGGTATCTTTTCCCTAACTTCTTTCTCCCTATGTTTGTCATTTGAATATAGGAAGGCTACTGAGTTGTGTGAGTTAATTTTATATCCAGCCACTTTGCTGAACTTGTTTATCAGCTGTAGGAGTTCTCTGGTGGAATTTGTGGGGTCGCTTAATTACCTTTCATGTCATCTGCAAAAAGTGATGTTTTTACTTCTTCCTTACCAATTTGTATCCCTTTGATTTTCTTTTGCTGTCCAATTGCTCCTGCCAGGACTTCTAGTATGTTGAATAGGTAGGGGGAGAGTGGGCAGCCTTGTGGAGTCCCTGATTTTAGTGCGATTGCTTCAAGTTTTCCACAGTTAAGTTTGATGTTGGCTGTTGGTTTGGTGTATATTGCTTTTATTATGTTTAAGCATGGACCTTGGATTCCTGTTCTTTCCAAGACTTTTAACATGAAGGGGTGTTGAATTTTGTCAGATGCTTTCTCAGCATCTAGTGAGATGACCATGTGTGGTTTTTTTTTTTTCTTTTGAGTTTGTTTATATGGTGGATTACATTGATGGATTTCCGTATGTTAAACCACCCCTGCATGCCAGGGATGAAGCCTACTTGATCATGATGAAAGATCGTTTTGATGTGTTCTTGGATTCGGTTTGCAAGAATTTTGTTGAGTATCTTTGCATCAATGTTCATAAGTAAGATTGGTCTGAAGTTCTCTTTCCTTGTAGGGTCTCTGTGTGGTTTAGGAATGAGGATTATTGTAGCCTCAAAAAATTAGTTGGGTAATTTTACATCTGATTCTATTTTGTGGAATAGTTTGAAGAGTATTGGTATTATGTCAGCAATAAATGTCTGATAAAATTCTGCACTAAACCCATCTGGATCTGGGCTTTTTTTGGTTGGCAGGCTTTTGATGACTGCTTCTATTTCTTTAGGTGTTATGGGATTATTTAGATGGTTTACCTGGTCCTGGTTTAACTTTAGTACCTTGTATCTGTCTAGGAATTCATCCATTTCCTCCAGATTTACCAGCTTTGTTGAGTACAGGCTTTTGTAGTATGATCTGATGATTTCTTGAATTTCCTCAGTTTCAGTTGTTATTTCTCCACTTTCCTTTCTGATTTTGTTAATTTGGTTACTCTCTCTTTGTCCTCTAGTTAGTCTAGCTAAGGGTTTATCAATCTTGTTGATTTTCTCAAAGAACCAGCTCTTGGTTTTGTTGATTTTTTAGATGGTTCTTTTTGTTTCTATTTGGTCCATTTCTGCCCTAATTTTGATTATTTCTTGCCATCTACTCCTTTTGGGTGTATCTGCTTCCTTTTGTTCTAGAGCTTTCAACTGTGCTGTCATATTGCTGATGTATCCTCTCTCCAGTTTCTTTTTGGAAGCACTCAGAGTTATGAGTTTTACTCTCAGTACTGCTTTCATTGCATCCCATAGGTTAGGGTATGTTGTGTTTTCATTTTCATTGAATTCTAGAAAATCCTTGATTTTTTTTTCTTTATTTCTTCCTTGACCCTGCTATCGTTTAACAGAGCCATGTTTAGCTTCCATGTGTATGTGGGATTTTGTTGTGTTTGTTTTTGTTAAAGACCAGCCTTATACCATGGTGATCTGAGAGGATGCATGGGAGTATTTCAATCTTCTTATATCTATTGAGGCTCGTTTTATGACCAATTATGTGGTCAATTTTTGAGAAGGTGCTATGAGGTACTGAGAAGGTGTATTCTTTTTTTTTTAGGATGAAATGTTCTGTAGATATCTATTAATCCCAGTTGGTTTATAACCTCTGCTAGTTTTGCAGTATCCTGGTTCAGTTTTTGTTTCCATGATCTGTCCATTGGTGAGAGTGGGTTATTGAGGTCTCCCACTATTATTGTGTGGGGCGCAATATATTTTTTGAGCTTTAGTAGGGTTTCTCTTATGAATAATGGTGCTTTTGTATTTGGAGCATATATGTTAAAGATTGAGAGTTCCTCCTGACAGATTTCTCCGGTAATGAGTAAAAAGTGTCCTTCCTTATCTTTTTTCATAACTTTTGGTTGAAAATCTATTTTATTTGATATTAGAATGGCGACTCCAGCTTGCTTCTTGGGGCCATTTGCTTGGAAGGTTTTTTCACAGCCTTTTACTCTGAGATATTGTCTGTCTTTGTCTCTGGGATGAGTTTCTTGTATGCAACAAATTGCTGAGTTTTGTTTATGTATCCAGTCTGATAGCCTATGTCTTTTTATTGAGGAGTTGAGTCCATTTATGTTAATAGATATCAAGGAATAGTGGTTGCTGTTTCCTGCTATTTTTGCTTTTGGAGGTTGAATTGGGCCTGTATGTCTTTCTTCTTTTGGTTTTCTTTCTTAGAAGTTTATTTGTTTTTATTGGGATGTAGTTCCCCTCGTTGTAATTGGTTTTCCACCTTTAATTCATTTTAGTGTTGGGTTTGTTGTCATATATTGTGTAAATTTAGTTTCTCCATCTCTGGTGATTGAGAGTTTTTCTGGGTATAGCAGCTTTGGCTGACACCTGTGCTCTCTTAGGGTCTGCATGATGTCTGACCAGGCTCTTCTAGCTTTCATAGTCTCTGTTGAGAATTTGGGTGTGATCTGATTGGTCTTCCTTTATAAGTTACATGGCTTTTTTCTCTTACCGCTTTTAATATTTTTTCTTTACTTTGTGCACTTGGTGTTTTGACTATTATGTGTTGGGAGGAGTATCTTTTCTGATCCAATCTATTTGGAGTTCAGTAGGCTTGTTTTATGCTCATGGTCATCTCATTTTTAAGGATAGGGAAGTTTTCTTCTATGATTTTGTTGAAGATACTTACTGTGCCTCTTAGTTGATATTCTTCTCCCTCTTCTATTCCTATTATCCTTAGGTTTGGTCTTCTCATTGTGTCCTGGATCTCCTGGACATTTTGGGTTAGGAGCTTTTTGTTTTTTGCATCTTCTCTGACTGTTTTGTCTATGTTTTCAATGTTGTCTTTGGGCCCCAAGATTCTCTTCCATCTCTTGTAGTCTATTGGAAATCCTTGCATCTGTGACTCCTGATTTCTTTCTTAGGTGTTCTACCTCTAGGGTTATCTCTTTTAGTGTTTTCTTTATTGTGTCAATTTCCATTTTAAATTTCTTCTTCCATTCCTTCATCTCTTTGGTTTTGTTTTCCTCTAGTTCTTTGAGTTCTTTGAGTGTTTTTCTTGTTTCCTCTTTAAAGGCTTCTGAGTCTTTTTGCTTTTCCTCCTGTTCTAGTTTAAGGATCTCTATCATCATCTTGAGGAATGATTTTAGGTCTGCGTCTTCTTTTTCTGGTGTGTTTGGCATTCCGCTGTTTGCTGTGATGGAAGAGCTGGGTACTGGTGTTGCCAGGTTGTCTTGGTTTCCCTGGGGTACGTTCTTTCCCTTTCCTCTTGCCATCTTGTTGTCAGTCTTGTGTCCCTGGCTCACTGCTGGTTCACCGCTGGCTCACTCACTGCTGGATCACTGCTATTCCTGGTGTCAGGTGGTCTGAGTTCGGTTCCTCACTCCTTGTTGTTCAGCTGGGAATAGCCCGATGCAGGGTTACTGGTTCCCTGGAGCAAGCTGGAGCGAGGAGAGGGAACGAGGGATTGCAGGCTGGCTCACCGCTGGCTCACTGCTTATCTCATCTAATTTTATGCACACAGATTTCACAGGTAAACGAAATTTAGCTCAGTAAAAAATCATCATAGCACAGGAAATGATTTCAGAGTGAAGACCTGGTAGGAGAGAAATGGGAATCACCTTGAACACGTTGGTGCAGGAGTTGACTCCCTGAACATAACATTGATAATGTAGGCTCTAAGTTCAAGGATTCATAAATGTAGCCTCATGAAACTTCTGCAAAACAAAGGACACCATCCATTAGACAAAGTGGCAGCCTACAGAATGAGAAATTATTTTGTACCAACTAAACCTCCAATAGAGGTCTGACATCCAAAGTAAATAAAGAACTCAACAAACTAGGTATCAAATAAACAAAATAATCTAAATAAAAAGTAGGTTACAGATCTAAGCAGAAAATTCTCTACAAAAGAATCTCATTTGGTTAGCACATAATGAAATGTTTAGCATCTTTATTCATCAAGGAAATGAAAATCAAAACTACTTTGTGATTCCATCTTACACCTGTCAGAGTAACTAAGATAACAAAATGCAAGTGACAAGTAATGTTGTGGAAGATATGGAATAAGGGGAACACTCCTTCATTGCCAGTGTGAGTGCAAACTTGCACAACTTCTATTGAAAGTAGGAAATTGAAAAGTGATCTACTTCAAGACCCAGATATACTATTCTTTCAGAAAATACCTATAGAATGTTCTAACCTACCAGAAGGACACTTACTCAACTATGTTGATTGTGTTTGTTCAGACTTGTCAGAAGTTGAAAACAAACTAGATGTCTTTCAACTGAAGAAAGAATAAAGAAATGGTGGTACAATTACACTACAGAGTATTAATTAGCTGTTAAAAATGACATAATGAGATTTTCAGGCAAATGGATAGGAACTAGAAAAACAATCATCCTGAGTGAGGTAAACTAGACCAAGAAAGACAAACATGGTATTAACTCACTTATAAATGGCTATTAGCTATTAAGTAAATGATAACCAAGCTATAATTCACAGACTCAGAGAGATTAGGTTAAAAATGTCTCTGGGCAGAATGGATCTCCTTGGAAAGAGAAATAAAATAGATATCATGGGTGGAAACAGGGATATGGTAGGGATGGACGTGGGACAGATCAGATGAATACAGGGAGAGATAGAGGGAGTTAATGTAGAGAGAGACAGCTGGAATTCAGTGGCACTTGTGGGTGAAAACCTAGCGCAGTGAAAATTTTCTGGATTCTTTAAGGGTGCTCCTAGTGAGAACTCCTAGGATTGGGAAGTACAGAGTCTAAACTGGCCATTGTTTTGCCAGGTAAGTCTTTTAGAAATTGGAGTGAGTTGCATTTGGTTGAGTTGTTGGCCAAGAGAGATGGGTTGTGGAAATCCCTCAACAACCCTGGCTGATGCTAGGATAGAGGGTAGCTTCCTACCACCTAACCGTGGGACCCTATTGTGAAGAGCAACATCTACACAGGCCATTAGAGAGGTAGAACCAGTGCCTGCATGAAGCCTCCATCCCTACACTCTAGTCCCTTTGGCACAGGAAAATACTTTATAGATTTCTGAAAGAGATACCTCTACAGAACCCCAGCCACAAAATCAACAATCTTCAATCTTTCCTCTCTGGAAGATGTGCTGGGGCAGTGGTGATACAGCACTTGTGGAACTAGCCAACTAATATCTGATTCAAATTGAAGCAAAAGCCATGAAAGAGAGTCCATGCCCTATGAAGCCTGGATAGCCCGAAGAACCAAACATGCCTACCCTATTCCCCAAAATATATATGGAGAGAGAAACAGACAGAGACATTTTGAGAAAAGCGAGTTTAAATTGGAGATATCTACTGGGTTTCTCGCTTGAGAGTTCAGTGAACCCCAGGGGAGAAGAAAGGGGAAAACCTGTAGAAGCCAGAGGGTTCTAGGATACCAGGTGAACATGGCCCACTGAATCAAGTAAGCAGGGTTTATATGGGTACAGACAGACTGAAGTGGTGGGTGCAGAGCCTGTTTATTATGGCTGTTAGCTTGGTGTTTTATGGAGGACTGCTAACAGTGGGAACAGGTCTGTGTCTCTCTTTCGTTTGTTCCTTTCCTCCTTGGGACTCATTTTCTCTTATAGAGGTACCTTGTTCAGCCTCAAAGTGAGTGCCTTGAGTCTTACTGACTCCTGTTTTGTGACATTTGGTTGTTATCTCTTTAAGGCCTGCTCTTATCTGAAGGGAAACAGATAGGGAATGGATCTAGGGAAGACGGCAAGGCTGGGAAGGAAGATAGGAGGAGTGAAGAAAGGGGAAACTGTAGTCAAGATATGTTGTATAAGACAAGAATCTATTTTCAAATGCATGCATGCATACATACATACATACATAAAAAGTGGAAACTCTTTGCACATCTGACAATGGATTTGCATCTAATACATGTAAGGGATTCTAATAAATCTCCAGAAAAAGAGAAAAGACAGTTACAGTAGGTATAACAGCCCTAAGCATGGCAATAACAGTTCTGAATGTAGCAAATATAGTGCCAACAGATTTGGCCTTTCATTCTTCTCCCCATAGCTAAAAATCCTCAATGCCAGGTCCAGCATGGCTATAAACGTGACAGTATTACACGGTTCCTGCTCCTGGAACAGAACCAGCAGAATGTGCGTCTCCATGAGTGCTGATGGTTGCTGTAGGCATAAGGCTTGTGTGCATAATAATGTACATATATTTCATCTTCCAGGATGTTCTTCCTTCCGCAGTTATTGGGGAATCCCTCCCATTAACAAGGTTAATGCCTGCATAATAACTAGAAACAGCACAATTCCAGAAGGCAAGGGTGTCTAATGTCACTCCACAAAATGGCAATGTTGTGACCTTTAGGAAAGCCCATAAGTCTTTGGAAAAGTCTTCTGAAATCATGAACTCAATTATATATAAACATAATTTCTCAACTATGCAAACTATAAGGATGCAATATAAATTGTATGAGGAGCTTCATAAACTGAAAAGAGTAAAAGCAGTTGCATTAATGAGTCAATAAATTGTAAAATAACTTAAAAAGCAAGCAAACAATAAAACAAACAAAAACAAAAACAGAAACAAGGCTTATAGTTCAAATAGTAAAGAGACACCAGAAAGTGAGTGAGGTGAGGGAGTAGAAATCCCAGGGTGGGATGCCACCCAGCTAAGCTTATTGTTTGTGTTTACAAAGGCAGGCAGATCTTTAGGACTTACTAACTTTTAAAAAATGTACTTGCTGTGTTTTTTCTAAGAATTGGGGTTAAGGTCAGAGGATAGTGGTTTGCAAGATAAGGAAAGGGAACCTGGGAGAATGACTGAATGGTGTCTAAATGAAACACTGCACTTCGGGCTGCAGGAGCTGGACAATCTAAGAGCCAACACAGCTCTTTCTCAATGTTGACCAAAGCCAGGAAACCCAGGAGCTCCCAAGACAGTTTCTCATGCAGAACACAGCGGTCAGCTTGTACCCATCGCTGACTTCAAATTGTTTTTTTCATTGCTCCCAAACACTCCTTCCTCCAGACCCCTCTCCCAAGCAGAGTGGGCCTTGGTACTTTAGATTAAATTTCCAAAGCTATTCCCCAAGTTCTATTCACTCATTTGACCACTGACTCATTCCTGAAAACAAATAACAAGGTCCAACAATCAAAGTGTATTATTTGGCGAATATACCCAGCTAGAATGTACCAAGGCACCCTAGCAGAAACTTTCACCTTTCCTCCTTAAAAACCCCATTCTGAAAAAAAAAAAACCACAATGTAAACAAACAAACAAACAAACAAACAAACAAACAAAAACCTTGTTTGTTTCTTTAATGCCTGCTGCTTGTGATGCTTGCCCAGTGCTTACAGTTTGCCTTTGCAGCCCCACCCTGGCCCCCATTAGCCTCTAAGATAGTAAATCTCTTTTATGCTGAGAACTTTGTGCCTGGGTATGTTGTGTAAGGGCCCCAAGAGGGTCTGCCTCTCTTTCACCAGTAAAATTTGAAATTTTAAATAAATAGGATATTTCTCAAAGAAAGACTTTCAGCTAACCAAGAAACCATGAAAAACCAAACAAAATAAAACAAAACAAAAACAATAACAAAAACTTTACTTACTTAACCACACACTTACTAGTCACAAAGTGAAAGGAAACCAAACCCACAATAAGACATTATCTTACTACAGGAAGCTTGACTATTTTATTATATAGTTATTTTATATAGTTATTATATACTATTATTATATAGACAAACACTCATAAGCACTGGATAAAGCTATAGAGAAAACATGAGGTGCATGTTACCCATGGAAGTGGAAAGATACAAACATTATAGAAAACATCACAGATATTTCAAAAGTATTATTAAACATATTGATACTATCGAACAGTCTCTGTGAATAAGAGGATATTCTCCTCTTCCAGACCTCCTAAACACAGTTCTAAAAATACAGCCAGATTACAGACATTGCTAATTCCAGCTCTAGGAGCCCTGACATCTGTGGGTTGAATGGTGACTGTCCTCAAGTAAATATAACCTCCAATAATAAAAAAATAAATTTGTATTAAATGCCATTAATTATCTTAATCACTAGTTAATAGCAATAAGTAAGTATAATAAAAATTAATTTATTTCACACACATATATTATACAATAATTTTTAAAAATATGAAGTAAGCAATAAAATAACTTACATAATACAGTTTATACTAGAAGAATGGCATCTATGTTTAATATTCTAGGCTACGGAGTTATTACACACACACTCACACACACACACACACACACACACACACACACACACACACGCACACACGTGCTATCACATTCTGCCTCTTTGCTGAGGTTGTTCAGGTATTAAAATACTTCAGTATTCCAGCCAGGAGAAAGCAGGTCAAAGTCAAGAACAGGATTCCACAGTCCTTTTTTTCCTTAGGGACTGCAGGCTGAGCTGGGAAGGGAAAGTGGGATCTGGAATGTAAGCTGCGGATCCTAGTCTCCTCTCTGGGTACCTGCTGGGCACTGGTTTACCACTGATTCACTAATGGTCTCTTCCCAAGAGGTAAGGATCACTGTGTAGAAGGGACTTCTGAATTCCCAGGTTTATTGCAGTTGGAGTTACAGACTTACAAACAACCCTTTAATTAATGAACTGGTGAAGAAAATATAGCACAATGAATACAATACTGTTTATCCACAAAGCATGATTTTCTGTTATTTGTGACAACATATGTGCAGCTGAAGCAATTTAGACATGAAATAATCTAGGCATTGAAATATGAGTGATTTATGAGCACTAATAAGGGGATATGGAAGTGTGAACATCATGAGTGTTAGAAGAACGGTGATCAGGGAAGGTAAAGAAATGTAGTGAGGACTGATACTGTTTGTTAATGTGTACCAACTACAGATACAGACAAGTAAAAGGATCTAGAGCTGTGGTGAGTTTACTATGAATAAAAAATGTGCAGTGTCCATTTCAAAAGAGCCAAAAAGATGTTAATGTTTATACTGTCAATAAAACAACAACAACAAAAGAACGCTGGAGGAACTGTATTTTTACATGCTTTAGGCAGTATACAATGTACACATGAATAGAAACATCAGTTGATACCCTCATAAATGCCCATTTACACACACACACACACACACACACACACACACACACACACACTACCATACAATATTTTTTAAAATTGTGAGACATGGAATGAATCTTACATAAAAAAATTTAGACGGGCAGGCTGGCATCCATGTTGAATATTCTAGGCAAAATGAGTTATTTCTCTTAGTTTATCTTCTTGTCACTGAGTTTAATGAAGCAGAAATTAGCATGGCTGAGTGGCAGGTGCCTTTTAGGGTTGCTATGGTTTCTGCATCACCTTTGAGTTCTATTATAGAGCAGCATTTGCAAGCAAATTCTGTTGCACATTCTGAACAGGTTCTTCTCTTTTCTTTCTGAAAACTCATTATGCATCTTTATATATTTTAAAGACTCCCTCCAATAGCCTTGTATTGGTTTCTGGCTCCAAAGAATTAAACCAATATACATATTTATAATAACCCAATACATTCACATGCCCATGCACATACACATACACATATACATAGCCATTAATAGATAATATATTCTCTTGCTTACATTTGTCTAAATGCTTTTAATTTCCTCTTAAGAACAATTTTAACCACAGGTTCCAAGTTTATCTAAGCAATTTGAACTATAATATTCTAACCTGTATTACTTTTGAGTTAACTAGTAGATAAAAGCTTAAAAATATTCTGATACAGGAACTCAATAGGTTGCATTTGGGAATATATGTATGACTGCATGTATGTGCTTATAATAATAATCAATACAAACAGAGGTCATGAAGTTGAAGGATAGTAGAGAGGGATATATGGGAGGGTTTGGAAGGAAGAACAGGAAAAAAATGAAATGTAATTAAAATACAATCCAGGACAAGACAAAACAACAGAAGAATAAAAGCTCAAGACATCAGAATCAGATACTTGCTCTTTTGCACACTTGGGCATCCTACAAAAACACTAAGCTGGAAGCCAAAATAAGAATGCAGAACCTGGGACCTTCCTTGTACATCCTTGTTCAAGACCAGTTCCATCAAACAACAGGTTCCCCAGGGCAGGAGCAAGGATTGAAAGAAAGTGAAACAGTCAAAATTGTAACATGACTTCAGCCAGTCTTGAGGCTAAAGCGAAGCCTTCTTTATTCAGTCTTCTTTTAAACCACTTCAATTACAGGCAGAAAGATAACATCAGTTTTGAGTCAGGGAACAAGCAAGTTAACAATCAAAAAATCCTGTAACCATCTTTCTGGAGGCCAAGTGTGAAGATCCAGGAGAAAAGGGGGTCCCAAGAGACAGAGAGACTGCCACACCTACATCTACTGTAATTGCCCTGAGCTTCAAATGCAAATGACTTAATCTGGGCCAGTTCTCTGAGTATAGGACCAGAGTCAGATTCCTGCTTTGACCAGCTTCTGATTGTCCTGGTGAAGTAAGATTTCCCACCACCAACTGTCCAGAGGCACCAAAAATGCCTTCCACACAAGCTGCCCCAGCCTCTGTGAGTTCATGTGAGCTCTGATTATGTTGATTTAAATTATGTTTTCTTGATGTCCTCCATCTCCTCTGGTTCTGACACTCTACCTCCTCTTCTGAGGGGTCCCTGAGCTTGGAGGAGAGGGATTTGAGGTAGATATCCCATTTAGGAACATATGTTTCAAAGTGTCTCTCTGTGGATGGTATCTAGCTGTAGGTCTTAATATTTCTTCCCATCTAATGCAGGAAGAAGCTTTAGTAATGATGGCTGAACAAGGCGCTGCTCTATTCATGTAGTGGGCTAGCACTATGTTTCACCACTACATACCCCCCCCTTTTAGATCAGGATTATTTGATTTTACCCTAGTCTCTGGGCTGTCTAGTCTTGAGTTCTTGGTCACACAGTGTTGGGTGAGTTCATGTTCCAGTACCAAAGATGATGGAAGGTGTCTGGGATAGGTCTATGTAGGCACTGGCTCAGTATCCCCATCTTCACTGAGTTGTGTAGGTGTTTTCTTCAGCAATGGGGACTGGATCTCAATTTGTAGAGAGCAATGTACTGTCTTGGCAACAGGAAGCTTCTTTGGGTAACAAGAGAAGGCCAGTTGGGGGTTCCTCTGTTTGAGTTAGGTTGGAGGAAGCTGAGGAGGAAGAAAAACCCCATAGGAAGGACAGCACTCTTCATTAGCCCAGACCTCTGAGATCTCTCAAACACTGAGCCGCAAACCAGGCAGCATACACTAGCTTGTCTGAGGTGTCACATATACAGCAGAGGACTGCCAGGTCTGGCCTCAGTGATAGAAGATGTGCCCAACTATTGAGAGACTTGAGGGCCCCAGAGAATGGGGAGGCCAGGGTAGGGAGGTTGAGCGTAGGAACAATGTTTTGGAGAGAGAGGCAGGAATGGAATGAGGAACTGTGGGAGGGTTGGCCAGGAGGGGGATAACAACTGGACTGTAACAGTTAATAAAAACAAAACATATTAATTTCTAGAAGAGCTCTACACACTCAGCTCAGACTGACAAACTTAGCTTTCATCTGGGCCCATTTCCACCACTTTGACACATTTCATCTATGAGTTAATGAATCAATAGAGAAGACTATCCTGCGGAGCAAGATGTTATTACTGAAAAGAGCCAGTCCTAGGCATGGAGCTGCTGCGGTTGCAACCTGTGCTGCTTGCTCTGTGGAGAGACAGTACATGAGTAAGTGGGCTTTTTGTATCCTACACACACAAAGTTCCAGCTTGCTGAGCCTCAGAGTGACTGACTTCGAAGAAAGGGAAGTGTGTGGAGGTATTAGGTAATTCATTCTCAGATGCCCTGCATAGCTACAAGATCTTCCAGATTTTAGGCAATAGCAAGAAAGATATCAGAGATAGATCTTAACAATGGTGTGTCAGAACCAGACCAAAATACATGAATACATGCATGTAAAGCTGTCCAAACTAACTAACTAACTAACTAACTAACTAACTAACTAACTAACTAACTAACTAACTAACATAGTTTCCAGTGCCACCATGACATGGAGAGGTGGGAAAAATAGAGGAACAGGACAGAGTGTATGGTCGTGAGAGGTGGGACTAGAGACACAGTGATAGTAACAGAGATGAAAGAATACTGTAGTTAACTGGGCAACATGTCCTTGCCAAATAAAGGTGGAAGGGTGGTTGGTGTGCAGTATACTAGAGCTTTATCAGATCCAATGCACTCCTTGCCTGTAAAACACACAGCCTAGCCTCATGATCTTCCTGGCTCTGAGCCAAAGCAGGATATCCAAAATAAAGAATGGTTCATTTTCTGGACTGGATTGCTATTAAAATCTCTATGGCACCCACTACGCATGGAAATCATTGTCCATTGGCTCTGAACATTTTGAAGCCTGGGGTTCATATGGATGTTCATTTGTCTTGATTGTCACTGAAGCCATGTGGATGTGCAAGGTCTGTGCTGGAGGCCACATAGACAACTGGTTACTATCCATTTATAAGTGAGCATATACCATGCATGTCTCTCAGGGTCTGGTTTACCTCATTCAGGATGATATTTTCTGTCTATTCATAGCTTGCAAATCTCACAATGTCTTTATTTTTAATAGCTGGGCAGCATTCCATTGGGTAACATACCACAATTTTGTTATCCACTCTTCAGTTGAAGAAGTTCTCAGTTGTTTCTAGTTTCTGAATATTATGAATAAAGCTCCTGTGAACAGAGCAGAGCAAGTGTCCTTGTGTATAGCGGGGCATCCTTTAGGTATATGTCCAGAAATGGTATAGCTGAATCTTAAGATAGAACTATTCCCAATTTCTGAGGAACCAGAAAATTGATTTTCAAAGTGGTCATACAAGTCCACATTCCCATCAACAATGGAGAAGTTTTCTTGCTCTACATTCTCACCTGAATGTACTGTCACTAGAGTTTTTGATCTGAGTCATTTTGACAGGTATAAGGTAGAATCTCAGAGTCATTTTAATTTGTATTTCTCTGATCACTAAGGACATTGAGCAGTTCTTTAAGTGATTCTCAGCAATTAGAGATTCCTCTGTTGAATTTTTTTTTTGTTTAGCATTGGACCCTGTATTTTAATTGGGTTATTTATATTGTTGGTGTCTAACTTCTTAAGTTCTTTACATATTTTGGATTTTGTACTCTGTTGGATGATGGATGTATTTCTCATTCTGTAGGGTGCCATTTTGTCCTATTGGTGGCATTCTTTGCTTTACAGAGCTTTTCAGTTTCATGAGGTCCTGTTTATTAATTGTTGGTCTTAGTGCTTGTGCAATTGGTGTTCTGTTCAGGAAGTTGCCTCCTGTTCCAATGTGTTCAAGGATGTTCTGCACTTCCTATTCCTTTAGGTTTAGTGTATTTCATTGTAGGTTGAGGTTTTTGATTCACTTAGATTTGAGTTTTGTGCAGGCTGATAAATATGAATCTATTTGTATTCTTCTACATGTAGACATAAAGTTAAACCAGCAACACTTGTTGAAGATGTTTTCTTTTCTTCATTATATGGTTTTGGCTTTGTCAAAAATCAAGTGTCCATGGGTGTCTTTGCGTGTTTAATTTGATTCCATTGATCAATATGTCTGTTTCTGTACCAATACCAAGAAATATTTCTTACTATTGTTCTGTAGTACAGCTTGAGGATTCCCAGTGTACTAGTTCCACTCCTCTCCAACCCACAGCAACTTCGTGCAGCCATCTCCCAAACAGGAAAGGGAAATGTCTGCTTCCAGTGTCCTTGTGTGTAGCTGTTCTTGGCCTTCACATCATGATCAGTTCTGTCTTATGCTTTCTCTCAACATGGCAGTAATCCATAAGCCTCCTATATCATCATGATTATTAATTATTATTATTATTATTATTATTATTATTATTATTATTAATTATTCACTTTCCACCTTTACATCCAGCTTAATTTCCCCCTCATCCAAGCCACCTCCTTACACAGTCTTCCTTTCCATCCCCCCTTCCTCTCTGAGGGTTGTTCCTCTTGGGTATCCCCCATACCCTGGCACTTCAAGTCTCCTTGAGGCTAGGTGCTTCCTCTCCCACTGAGGCCATACAAGGCAGCCCAGCTAGAAGAACATATTCCATGTACAGGCAATCGTTTTTGGGATAGCTCACACTTCAATTGTTTGCGACCCACAGGAAGACCAAGCTGCAATCTACTACATATGTTTGGGGAGGCCTAGGTTCAGCCAGTGTTTACTCTAGTTGGTTGGCCAGTCTCTAAGAACCCCCGCATCCAGATTAGTTGTCTCTGTTGATCATCCTATGGAGTTCCTATACCCTTTGAGCCCCATAATCATCTCCCCTACTCTTCCATTAGAGTCCTCAAGCTCTGTCTACTGTTTGGCTATGGGTCTCTGTATCCCTGAATCAGTTGTTGTGAGAAGCCTCTCAGAGGACAGCCATGATAGACTCCTATCTGAAAGCATAAGAATATCAGTAATAGTGTCAGGGACTGGTGCTTGCCCATGGATTGGGCCACGTTATTGTTCTGTTTTTCCAATGTATTACATTTTTTATTTGAATGACTTTATTTTAAAAAGAGATAAATGTACAAATTTTAAAGCATTTTTGCATAAAATGTATGAACATATTTTGTGAGTACTTAATTTTTTTAAGTTTGAGAGTATGCATTAAAATCTTACTAGTTACAATGAGCATACAGTACATGTAAAAAAATGTAACATGAAAATAGTCAAAGTTTTGTTGGTTTGGAAAGATTAAACATAATGATTTTTAAATACAAAGAATTGCCACAAGGCTACATTCTTAGCTCTTGCTTTATTAATAATTTAAGGTCTAGGTGTATCACACTCTGAGAGAGTGCTATATACTTTTTTTTCTAAAAAAGACTGAGGCTTCCACTTTTTTGGCCTTTTTTTTAAAGCTTCATATGGTCTGTGAGTTGTTTCATGGGTATTCAGAGTTTTCTGGGGCTAGTATGCAATTATCAGTGCCTGCATATTATGTCTGTTTATTTGTGACTGTTACCTCACTCAGGATGATATTCTCTATATACATTCATTTTCCTAGGAATTTCATAAAGTCATTGTTTCTAATAGATGAGTAGTATTCCATTGTGTAAATGACCCACACTTTCTGTATCCATTCCTCTGTTGAAAGACATCCTGGTTCTTTCCAGCTTCTGGCTATCATAAATAAGTCTGCTATGAACATGGTGAAGCATGTGTCCTTATTATATGTTGTAACATCTTTGGAGTATAAGCTCAGAAGTGGAATAACTGTGTCTTCAGGTTTTACTATGTCCTATTTTCTGAGGAACTGCAAGACTGATTTCCAGATTGGTTGTACCAGTTTACAACCTCACCAAGAGGGGAGGACTGTTTCTCTTTTTCTGCTTCCTGGTGTGAGGTGGAATCTCAGGGTTGTTTCGATTTACATTTCCTTGATGACTAAGGAAGTTGAGCATTTCCTTAGATGCTTATCAGCCATTACTTATTCCTCAGCTAAGAATTCTTTGTTTACCTCTGCACCCCATTTTTAAATGGGATTGTTTAATTCTCTGGAGTCTAACTTCTTGAGTTCTTTCCATATATTGGGTATTAGACCTCTATCAGATGTGGGATTGGTAAAGATGCTTTCCCAGTCTGTTGGCTGCCATTTTATTTTCTTGACAGTGACTTTAGCCTTACAGAAACTATGAAATCTCATTAAGTCCCATGTATTGATTCTTGATCTTAGAGCAAAAGTGATTGGTGTTCTTTTTTGGAAATTTTTTCCTGTGCCCATGTATTCTGAGCTCTTCCCCACTTTCTCTTCTGTGAGTTTCAGTGTACCGGGTTTTATGTAGAGATCTTTGATCCACTTGCACTTGAGCTTTGTACAAGAAAATAAAAAAGGATTTATTTTTGTTCTTCTGCATTCTGACTGCCAGTTGAACCAACACCATTTCTTGACGAAGCTGTCCTTTTTCCACTGAATATTTTCAGCTCCTTTGTCAAAGATCAAGTGACCATAGGTGTGAGAGTTCATTTCTGGGTTTTAAATTCTGTTCCATTGATCTACCTGCCTATCTCTGTACCAATACCATGAGATTTTTAACATGATTGCTTTGTAATATAGCTTGAGGTAAGAAATGGTGATTCTCATAAAAGTTTATTTGTTGTTGAGAATAGATTTCTCTATTCTAGGTTTTTTGTTATTCCAGATGAATTTGCAAATTGCTCTTTCCAACTCTATGAAAAATTGAGTTGGAATTTTGATGAGGATTGCATTGAATCTGTAGATTGCTTTTGGTAAGATGGCCATTTTTACAATGTTGATCCTTCCAATTCATGAGAATGGGAGTTCTTCCCATCTGAGATCTTCAATTTTCTTCAGAGATTTTAAGTTCTTGTCATACAGATCCTTCACTTGCTTAGTTAGGGTCACACCAAGGTATGTCTTATTGTTTGTGACTATTGCAAAGGTTATCTTTTCCCTAATTTTTTTCTCAGAATGACTGTTATTTGAGTAGAGGAAGGCCACTGATTTTTTGGAGTTAATTTTCTATCTAGCCACTTTGCTAAAGTTGTTTATCAGCTGTAAAAGTTCTCTAGTGGAATTTTTGGAGTCACTTAAGTATACTATCATGTCATCCCCAAATAGTGATATTTTGACTTCTTCCTTTTCTATTTGTATCCCTTTGACTTCTTTTTGCTCTCTAATTGGTCCAGCCAGGATTCTAGTACTTTATTGATTAGGTAGAAGAAGAGTGGGCAGCCTTGTCTAGTCCCTGATTTTAATGGAATTGTTTCAAGTTTCTTGCTGTTTAGTTTGATGTTGGCTATTGGTTTGCTGTATATTGCTTTTATTGGTATGAGCCTTGGATTCCTGCTCTTTCTAAGATTTTTTTTTTAACATGAAAGGGTGTTGAATTTTGTCAAATGCTTTCTCAGCATCTAGTGAAATGATCATTTGATTTTTTTCCCCTTTGAGATTGTTTTTATGGTAGATTACATTGATGGATTTCCATATATTGAACTGTCTCTGCATCCCAGGGATGAAGCCTACTTGATTATGGTGGACCGTCACTTTGATGTGTTCTTGGATTAGATTTGCAAGAATTTTATTGAGTTATTTTGCATTGATGTTCATAAGGGAGACTGGTCTGAAGTTCTCTTTCCTTGTATGATCTTTGTGTAGTTAGGAATGAGAGTTATTGTGTCTTTGAAGAGTGAGTTGGGTAGTGTTCCATCTGACTCTATTTGGTGTAATAGTTTGGAGAGTATTGGCATTAGGTTGTCGATGAATGTCTGATAGAGTTCTGTCCTGAACCCATCTGGTCCTGGTCTTTTTTTGTTTGGGAAGTTTTTGATTACTGCTTCCATTTCTTTATGTGTTATGGGATTATTTAGATGGTTTATCTGCTTCTGATTTAATTTTGGTATCTGGTATTTGTCTAGAAATTCATCCATTTCCTGCAGATATTCCAGTTTTGTTGAGTATATGCTTTTGTAATAAGATATGGTGATTTCTTAAATTTCCTCAGTTTCTATTGTTATCTCTCCCCTTTGATTTCTGATTTTGTTAAATTGCATACTCTCTCTGTGCCCTCTATTTAGTCTGGCTAAGGGTTTCTCAGTATTTTGATTTTATCAAAGATCCAGCTTCTGGTTTTGTTGATTGTTTGTATGGTTCTTTTTGTTTCTATTTGGTTAATTTCTGCTCTGAGTTTGATTATTTTCCTGAAGTGTACTCCTCTTGGGTGTATCTGCTTCTCTTTTTCTAGAGCTTTCAGCTGTGCTGTCAAGATACTAGTGTATATTCTCTCCAGTTTCTTTTCAGAGGCATTCACAGGTATGAATTTTCCTTAGTACTGATTTCATTGCATCCCATAGGTTTGGGTATGTTCAGCATTCATTTTCACTAAAATCTAAAAAAATCCTTAATTTCTTTCTTTATTTCTTATTTGACTATGCTATCTTTGAGTACATTATTGTTAAGATTCCATGTATATGTAGGGTTTTTGTTGTCTTTGTTGTTATTAAAGACCAGCTTTAGTCCTTGTTGATCTGATAAGATGCAAGGTAGTACTTCACTCTTCTTATATATGTTGAGGCTTGTTTTGTGTCTGACTATATGGTCAATTTTGTAAAAGGTGCTGTGAGGTGCTGAAAAGAAGGTGTATTTTTTTGTTTTAGGATAAATTGTTCTGTAGATGTCTGTTAGTTCTAATTGGTTCATAACCTCTGCTAGTTTCACTGCATCTATGTTCAGCTTCTGCTTTTATAATCTGTCCATTGATGATAGTGGGGGTAATGAAGTCTTCCACTATTACTGTGTGTGGTGCAATATGTTTTGAGCTTTAGTAGGGTTACTTTTATGAATGTGGGTGCTCTTGTATTTAGAGCATAGATGTTTAGGGTTGAGAATTCATCTTGATAGATTTTTCTTATAATGAGTAAAAAGTGTCCTTCCTTATCTTTTTTGTGATAACTTTTGGTTGAAAGTCTATTTTATTCCATATTAGAATGGCTGCTACAACTTTTTTCTTAGGGGCATTTGCTTGGATTTTTCCCCCATTCTTTTACTCTGAGATAGTATCTGTCTTTGCCTCTGAGATGAGTTTTGTGTATGCAGCAAAATTCTAGATCCAGTTTATGTATTCAGCCTGATAGTCTATGTCTTTTTACTGGGGAATTGAGTTTATTTATGTTAACAGATATTAAGGAAGATTAGTTGTTGTTTCCCATTTTTTTGTTGATAGAGGTAGAATTATGTTTATGTGTCTTTATTCTTTTGGTTTTTCTTTCTTAGTTACTTAATTGCTTTTCCTAGGGTGTAGTTCCATTCCTTGTGTTGGAACTACACCCTTGTAGAGCTGCATTTGTGGTCAGATGTTGTGTAAATTTAGTTTTGTTCTGGAACATTTTGGTCTCTCCATTTATGGTAACTGAGGGTTTTGCTGGATATAGTAACCTGGGCAGGCATTTGTGTTCTCTTAGAGTGTGTATGATGTTTGACCAGGATCTTCCTGCATTCATAGTCTCTGTTGAAAAGTCAGGTGTAGTTCTGATTGGTCTGACTTTATGTGACTTTACATGTCCTTTTTTCCTTACTGCTTTTAGGATTCTTTCTTTGTTTTGAACATGTGGTATTTTGACTAGTATGTGTTGGAAAGAATTTCTTTTCTTGTCCAATCTATTTGGAGTGCTTTAGGCTCTTTTTATGCTCATGGTCATTTCATTTTAAGGGTAGGAAAGTTTTCTTCTATGATGTTGTTGAAGATCTTTACTGTGCTTATCCTTAAGTTTGGTCTTCTCATTGTTTCCTGGATCTCCTGGAAATTTTGGGTTAGGAGTTTTTTGGTTTTTGCATCTTCTCTCACTGTTTTGTTTATGTTTTCTCTTTTGTCTTCTTCCCCTGAGATCCTCTCTTCCATCTCTTGTAGTCTGTTGCTGATGTTTGCATGTGTGACTCCTGATTTCCTTTTTAGGTTTTCTATCTCCAGGGTTGTCTCTTTTTGTTTTCTTTATTGTTTGTTTTTCTGTTTTCAATTCCATCTGTTTGGTTGTGTTTTCCCGTAGTTCTTTGAGTGATTTCTCCTGTAATATTTTAAGGAAGTTAGTTATTCACACACTTCTCGACAATCTCCATCATCATCATCATGAAGTATGATTTCAAGTCTATGTATTGATATTTTTGGTGTGTTTGACAATCCACTACTTGCTGTGACTGGAGTGCTGGGTTCTGATGTTGCCAGGTTGACTTGATTTTTAATGCTTAAGTTCTTTTGCTCTTCTCTTGCCAGTTTGTTATCTGTGATTCTAGGTGATCTTATTGTCACTGACTTGTGCCTGTCTTTCCTGTGGATCTGAGGGCCCATGGGCTCAGGAAAAATTTGCTTCAGAGTGTTCAGCTTTTTGTAGGCAAGCAATGAGTTCTTATGGCCATGACTCAGTTCTGTCTTTTTGGGCTCAGGTGTGCGAGCTCTTGTGAGGCTGTTCTGGGATCTTAGCCCTCTGCCCACATGTCTTAAGTCCTACTGGCAGAGACTTGGCTCTTTATTTAGGCCTAAAAGAACCCTTTTTCAGAGAGCACAGCACTATCTGCTCTCTAAGAACTCCTGGTGCAACCTCACTGGGCCTGTACCCAATGCTTTCTGCTGGTCCAAGTATAAAGGAGCCTGTGTGGCTAGTCCATGAGCTGAACCTTTCCGGGCAGATGCCAATTTCCACTGATAGAGGCCTGGCCCTCACTGTGTGTCCCAGTTATTGTAATGCAGAACCATTTCACTGCCTTTTGAATCTTCTGTCCTTTGAGTGCTCTATCCCCTGTATTTGACATTTATATTTTCTTCCTGATATTGCCTTTTCTGTGATCAAAAACTCATGATATGTAATAACAATCATGGAATCTGCAGGTCCTTTAGAGTGCCCGATTTTCTCTGTTGATATGCAATCAAGGATTCTCCATGTTCCTGTATATGCTAAAATATACTGTGTTTCTGGTGCTTATCATTTATTTCCATTTGGAACCATTCTTTATTGTACATTCTTTTAAACATGTTGGATGTCTATTTCACATATCCACTTCCTCCCTCTTTGAGCACTGATTTTCTTGTGTACCGTCTGTAGGATAATGTCAAGGTGATATATAATTAAACAGTAGAGAGTGGGGCAGGCACAACATTTTTGTAAGGCAGAAGAGAAGAGGAAGGAGGAGAATCTAGGAAGCCAGAGGAAGAGGTTGAAGGGGAAGGAGCTAGAAGCCAACATGGTAGCGGATATAAATATTCTCTGTACATAAAAGCAGGTTGTTATGAGTATTTTGATGTGTTCATTATTGTGTAGTGTAGTGATAGGGTGTACAAAGCCCACCACAGAATTGGGTACATGTGTATGTGTGTGCCAGGTTCTATAACAACCTGCCAATAGAAAGTGGGTGAAAAGAGCACGCTGGGTCAGTTGTGAACAGCCTAAGTCAGAAGCAGCCAGGGTGGGCTGATTGGACTGCCTGGGTGAAAGGAAGTTGGGGTCGGCAAGTCCTTGGGAGCAGTGTGGAGCCCCTGAGATAAAGATCCCCCACATTGCCATGCAGCCCTACTGGTGCTGGCACTAGTAAGGGATAAAGGGTTACTGAATTTTTAATTTATTGGAACAACCATCCTACCCTGAAATTGTCATTGGCTTTATTCCTCTTGTGAAGTATAATTTCAAAAACCTCTGTGGTGGTGAAATCCATTTCTATAGTCATGTTATCATCCATGTATCCTTGTCTGTTGAAAGCTCATCCTCAGATAAGCACTGAGAAGAAAGCAAATCAAGGCTTAGGGAGAGCCATGCCACAGCTGTGACCAGTGTTACAAAGAGAGCTGAACACTCATTGGATGAACATGACTTATGTAAATCTCAAAGCAAACAATACCACACATATTTGTTTTCTTTTTTATTTTATATTTTTCTCCCTTTGGGTTCTGGGTTGTTAATCGCTACATAACCCTCTTTAACTGGTGGATACAAGGTTTTAGTTTCTTATGTAGTCAACACCTTTAGGTTGCTTGGGATTATTTTGTTTCTGTTTTGTTTTCTGGCAGTCTGTGTGTGTGACCAAATTTTGCATATATTTGTTTGTAATAGTACTTTAGGAACCATTTTATTTCTGAGGCACCTCATGATACTTGAATATTTCTTTTGAATTTTATATTCTGGAGGCTCTTTGGTTGCTTTACTTAACTGGGAATTTGTTGATTAATTTCTTAAAATTTTAAAACAACATGATTAGACTTCTTTGTCTTCTAGAGTTGTAATTCCTCTAGCAAAAATTGTTTTATTTACCTTTTGTATTATTTAGTAACTTCTTTGTCTTTGATTTCCTTTGTTTTTCTTTATTCTAGTTGCTTGGGCATAATATTAGGTCACTCATTGGAAATCTTTTCATTATTTGATGCAGGTTCTTAATGTTAAAATAGTCCCTCTTGTATCTCCTTTGGCCTTAGCCCACTTTTTTTGTATGATATGTTATCATTGTTGTTTATTTAAAATAATTTTTAAATGGTTCTTTTGAATTTTTCTGTGGTCATTTGACCTATGGTTTACTTTTGTTTAATTGCTTAATTGGTATGTTGTTTATTTCCCACATATTTGTAGGTCTTCCAAAATTCCTCCAATAATGATTTCTAGTTTCATAAAATTTTCATCAGAAACAATACTTGGGATGGTTTCTGTGTTCTCAGAACTTTTAACATTTGTTTGTTTCTCAGCATATGGTCTGTCCTGGAGAATGATCTATGATCTATGGACACTAAAATGATTTTGTAAAATTTATTAACAATCTTATTTTTCTGTTAGCTACCATAAGTATGCTATACCAGCTTCTACCTCTTACAAATCAGCTTAAATGTGCCTTCCAGGCTAAAGTAGCTCTTACTATTTAGATCTAGTACTTTATTTTTTTTTTGATCATTCTGTGTCATTTGATTAGGCAACTTATGCAAGAACATGCAAAATAATAATGACAGGTTTATTGGTTACTTTTCAGTGTCAATTTAAAATGACTTCATGAAAGTATAATTGTTATACAGTATATAAAACTAGTTTAAAATGCAGAATTTGTAGAGTTTTGAGAACATTTTGATATTAATATTCTGATAGTATGGTTTTCCACTACCTCACAAGCTCCATTTATTTATATTGAATTAATAAATGTTATTCATCAGTTAAAGATGGAGGTGAATTCTAAGAAATACACTTAAAGGCAATTTTGACTGTGAGAACATAATAGAACATCTTCCAGAAACTATGAGATCTTCCATGTCACCAGGCAGTAAGCTTATACTTGATCATCCTTCTGAGCAGGTTCCCTCAGCAGACAAAATATTATATGGTGAATGACAGTGTTTAAATAAAATATAAACATAATAAACGCAATGAAATAACAGAACAGTCAAGGTAATATTCTAATTCAGTAATATGAGTGCAACCCTCTACCCCTAAAATGCACCAAAGGTACAAGCTCATCTGCCTTCTGTCACTGCATTTTGCTTTGGGTCCCCTTGAATTTGTATAAATACGGTTTACTCTTTTCTCTCTTATGAAAGGAAACATAGTTCTCTTGAGGTTTATCCATGTCATTGTTATGGTAAATAATTTCAACTATAATGGTTGCTAGATTGTGGAATGGTATGTAGATCTTGAATTTATTTTAAAACTCAATTAACAAGTGAAACCTAACCAAGAAAATGGACAAATATATCTACTGAATTAACATAGTATTTTAACATCACAACAAAATGCTTATCCTGAACATCTTTTGTGCTAAGTTCTAGTCTCACCTCTAATCTTTGGTAATCACTGAACTCTCTGTGCCCATAATGTCTTCCCGTATTGTGTATAGAAACAATTGCTTATTTTTCTTTTCTTATTTTTATTGGATATTTTATGTATTTATGTTTCAAATCTTATCCTCTTTCCCCCATTTCTCAGACCCCCTCCTCTCTTCCCCATGCTTCTGTGAAGATAAACCCACTCCCACCCACTCCCACCTCAATACCCTAATATTTCCCTACACTGTGGAGATGAGCCTTTACAGTACCAAGGGCTCCTCCTATTGATGGCAGACAATGTCATCCTCTGCTACATATGCTGCTGGAGCCATTGGTCCCTTCATGAATACTTGTTGGGTGGTTTAGATCCTGGGAGCTCTGGGGGTTCAGGTTAGTTGATATTGTTGCTTTTCCTATGGGATTGCAAACCCTTTCAGCTCCTTCAGTCCTTTTCCTAACTCCTCCATTGAAGTCTCCTTGCTCAGTCTGATGGTTGGCTGGAATCCTGATATGTATCAGTATGACTCTGGTATATTGTGGCGCGCTCCTCAACCAGCAAGGAAAGACGACCACCACCAGAGGATTCTTCTCAGATCACGCTTTATTGTGGGAGCCTCTTGGTTGAAGGGGAGAGCAGGAAGCGAGGGGCCCGAACTACCCTAGCGATTGGCTGGAGGTAGGTTATGTACTGCGCATGAGCAGGGTGCAGCGCCTTAGCTGACAAGAGCATTATTATATATGGAGTTGTTTACCTCAAACCTTGAGGGAGCCAGCGCCATCTCGTAATGGCGTCCGCATTCGGCTCCCCACAGTATATCAGGCAAGTAAGCACTTCTTGGCATCAGCAACAGTGACTGGGTTTGTTTGCTACATATGGGATGGATCCCCAGGTGAGGCAGTCTCTAGATGATCTTTTCTTCAGTCCCTATTTTACTCTTTGTCACAGATTTTGCTACTGCCAAGTATTTTGTTTCCCATTCTAAGAAGGACTGAAACACCCACATTTTGGTCTTTTTTTTTTTTCCTTGAGCTTCATATGATCTGTAAATTTATTCTTGGGTATTTTGAGCTTTTGGGATAATATCGACTTATCAGTAAGTGCATACCATGTGTATTCTTTTGTGATTGGGTTACCTCCCTCAAGATAATATTTTCTCATTCTATTTGCCTAAGAATTTCATGTAGTCATTGTTTTTAATAACTGAGTAGTACTCCGTTATGTAAATGTATGCAATTTTCTGTATCCATTCCTCTGTTGAAGGAAATCTGAGTTTTTTCCAGCTAAATAAGGCTGCTATGAACAGAGTAGAGTATGTTTCCTTTTTATATGTTAGAGCATCTTATATGTCAGAAGTGGTATAGCTGGTTCCTCAGGTAGTACTATGTCCAATTTTCTGAGGAACCAACAGACACCAGACTGATTTCCACAGTGGTTGTACCAGCTTGCAATCCAACAAAAAATGGAGGAGTATTCCTATTTCCCCACAACCTCATCAGCACCTGCTTTGACCTGAGGTTTTTGAACTTAGCCATTCAGACTGGTGTAAGGTGGAATTTCAGGGTTGATGTGATTTTCATTTCCCTGATGACTAAGAATGAAAGAGAAATTTTCAAATTTATTTGGAATAACAAAAATCCAGGATAGCAAAAACTATTCTCAACAATAAAAGATCTTCTGGGTGAATCCCCATCTCTGACCTTAAGTTGTATTACAGACCAATTGTAATAATAACTGCATGATATTGGTATAGAGACAGGTGGATAGATCAATGAAATAAAATCAAAGACCCAAAAATGAGCCCACACACCTACAGCCACTTGATTTTTGATAAAGAAGCTAAAAATAGTCACTAGAAAAAGGACAGCCTCTTTAACAAATGGTGCTGATTCAACTGGTAGTCAGCATGCAGAAGAATGCAAATAGATCCTTTCTTTTCTTCTTGTACAAAGCTCAAGTCCAAGTGGATCAAAGACTTACACCCAAAACCAGGTACACTGAAACTAATAGAACAGAAAGTTGGAAAGAGCTTATAACACAGGCACAGGAGACATTTTTCTGAACAGAATACCAATGGCTTATTCTCTAAGATAGAGAATCAACAAATTGGACCTCATGAAATTACAATGCTTCTGTAAGTCAAAGGACACTGTCAAAAGAACAAAACAGCAAACAGCAGATAGGATAAAGATCTTTAACAGTCCTACATCTGACAGAGGGCTAGAATCCAATATATACAAAGAACTCAAGAATTTAGACTCTAGAGATCCAAATAATCCTATTAAAATTGGGGTACAGAGCTAAACAAAGAATTCTCAACTGAGGAATACTGAATGGCTAAGAAGCTCATAAAGAAATGCTAAACATCCCTAGTCATCAGGGAAATGCAAATCAAAACAACCATGGGATTCCACCCCAAGCCAGTCAGAATGGCTAAAATCAAAAACTCAGTGAAAGCAGATGCTGGTGAGGATGTGGAGAAAGAGGAAACACTCTTCCACTGTTGGTGGAAATGTAAACTGGTACAACCACTCTGGAAATCAGTTTGGCACTTCCTCAGAAAACTGGATACAGCTATACCACTTCTGGGAGTACACCTAAAAGAAGCTCCAACATCGAACAAAGACACACGTTCCCCCATGTTTATAGCAGCCTTATTTATGATAGTCAGAAGCTGGAAAGAACCCAGATGTCTTTCAACAGAGGAATGGATACAGACAATGTGGGATATTTACACAATGGAGTACTACTTAGCTATTAGAAACAATGACTTCATGAAATTACTAGGCAAATGGAGAGAACTTTAAGCTATCATCCTGAGTGAGGTAACCCAGTCACAAAGAACACTCATAGTATGTACTCACTTATAAGCGGATACTAGCCCCAAAAGCTCGAAATACCCAAGAAACAATTCACAGAACTTATGAAGTCCAAAAATAAGGAAGACCAGAAGATGGATGCCTCAGCCCTCTTAGAAGGGAGAAAAAAAACCAACCAAACAAACAAAACAATGCTCATGGGAGGAAATAAAAGGGCAAACAGAGGAGCAAGGATTGGTGGAAAGATCATCCAGAGACTGTCTCTCCTGGGGATCCATCCATATGCAGTCACTAAATCCAAGCACTATTGCTGATGCCAAGTAGTAGTTACTGGCAGGAACCTGATATGGATGCCTCCCCAGAGGCTCTGCTAGAACCATACAGATACAGAGAAGGATGCTTGCAGTTAACCTTCAGACTAAACACGATGACCCCAATAAAGGATCTAGAAAAAGGACTGAAAAAGCTGAAAGGCTCTGCAACCCCATGGGAAGAACAAAATGATCAACTACCCAAACCCACCACAGCTCCCAGAGACTAAAACACCAACCAATGAGTTTGCATGGAGAGACCAATGAATGGCTCCAGGTGAATATGCAGCATTTTCTGGCATCAATGGGAAGAGAAGCCTTTAGTCCAGTAATGCCTCATTTTCCCAGTGTAGTAGAATGCCAAGGTTCTGAGGTGAGAGAGGGTGGTTGGGAGAGGTAGCACCATTATGGAGACAAGGAGAGGGAGGATGGGATTGGGGGAGGGGAATAACATCTGAAATGTAAATGCAGAGCATATCCAATTTAAAAAAAAAAAAACAAAATAAAACTGGGGTACAGATTCAAACATAGTATTTTCCCCTAAGGAATATAAAATGGCTGAGAAGCACCTAACAAAATGTTCAACATTCTTAGTCATCATGTAAATGCAAATCAAAACAACTGGTTATTTTCTAGTTAATGTTGTTGCTGGTTGTTATTCCAATGCACATATGCATGATGACATGTTTATCCAATTAATTGTGGAAGACTATGTTAAAAACTCAGCTTCTTGAAATTACAGTTACTGTTATAAAGTTGTAATTAATGCTAACAGAAATATTTATATATACATGTATATTTTTATTTCCCTATAGCAAATTACTGAGTGAGGTGCCTATATCATGTGTAGACCTAAGTTCAAAAGTATAGGAATCCTAAGTCATACTGAAGCCTAGATGTTTTATTTTGAATTTCCCATTGCTGCAATATATGGACATGCAGTTCTTTTCTATGCTGGTCCAAGGATCTACTTGCAATTTTTATCTAAGTGTTAATACCACAGGTATCTGCTCATGTTCTTAACAGTGAACTGCAGATCTCCTTTGTAAAATGTGTAATATCAGCTGATTTGCTTGTGACACATTTAGTTGGGTGGTTTATTTTCTTATAGATCAATATTGAAGCTCATTTATATTTGTAAATACAAATCATTGGTGATGTGTAACTTCCATGCATTATTTTCCTATAGAAGAAACGTTCTTTCTGTCAATAATGTTGATAATAGAACACATATTTATAATTTCAATAAAGTTGAATTGATTCATTATTGTACTTTAATTATTTGTTTTTTAGATATATCTAAGATGTCTTTGCCTCACTCAAGATTGAGACTATTTATTTTGTTTCCTCTAGCAGTTCTATAGCTCTTTGGTCAGGAAGTACATCTCTAATGAGTTGTATACAGTTTGATATAGTGATGAGCATTTCCTGTTCATAAATATGTTCTAGTACCACTTAGTGTAAACATTTATCTACCCTTTCTAAATGCTTCTTTTTATTTAATGTGGATTGATTACTTACAACAACTTGGTATAGGCAATTGTTTATCTATATTTTTAATCTACCTACCATCCATCCTGAGTTCTTCAATGTTGTTAAGTTCATATATCACTTGGTTTTGTTCTGTGTGTAGAGATAATTTCAAGTTTGTGTGTTATCTTCTGTGTGTTTTCATTGATTTGTCTGGCTAGAACCTTCAGTGCAATTTCAACTAGAAGTGAGAAAAGAGCTTCATGTCTTATTCTGATCTCAAAGTGAGAAAATCAGTTCTCCCATTGAGAAGAACTCATTTATTTTTTTCAAAGAATGCCCAGTGTCACAAGAAATTGCTGTCTTTTTTTCCTCTTTGGACTCGGGTCATTTTTGTGCTTCTGTTGAGGAATATGCTGCATAGTGGGCCTCCTGGAATTGGTTACTGTGAGCCATCATGCCGATTGTGTGTAGAACACCAAACAATATAGTGCTTGCACTAATTATTAATTGTTGCATTTACTTTGCAAAATTTGTTCGGACGTTTACTTTTTCTTTTTCTGCAAAGAATACTAGCTGGAATGTTTTTCTTTCCTTGTGTACATCTTGGACAAGAGTTAACACCTGGTTCATGGAATAATTTGGGAATATTTCTTCTTTCTTAGTTTCATAAACTATGAGTTCTGTAGGAAGAAACATATTGGGTAAAAAGAAATAGGAGGCGACGAACAAACCACAAATGGTTTCTTCCTCTCTCTGCACTGAACAATCAAACAACACAGGCAAAGCCATTGGTCTATAAGTCATGGCTGCAAGTTTATGCCAGGTGTCGTTGCTAACAAAGGTGTGACACAAAACCAAATGGATGCTCATAATTATATTTTCTTTTAACTATACAGATAAAAGAAGTTCAAAACAACCTTCCTTTCCAGAAGTTTGTCAAGAACCTCTGAGGTACACCTGTACACCAGAGGCAAGGCATGTCTCAGAAGCCCCTGAATTCAGGGCGGTTTGTTCTTTCCAGTCGTTAGAAGACCCACATGGAGGTACTAATGATGTCTTTTAGTGTATGTACATTGATGAGCAGAAAATAGACATGCATTTGTCCATTCACATGTCCTGAAAGCAAGACAGCATTAGAGCCCTTGCCTCCTGTCCCAGCCCGAGGCTGTGTTCTCATTGCACTTGTTTCCTATGAAATTACTTTGCATTTTCACCTTATGTTAACTTTGGAGTACAGCCATAAGAATCCTTATTGAAACCACGATGTTTTCATCGGCAGCCAGGATTTTTAATACTGGAGTTCCTAAGGATCTGAATCTGGGAATTTTTCTCAGTACTTTTATCTTTAAGTACACTGCCTTTCTGCGTGTTATTTCCTTGTGAGAACTGGTCCTTTCCAGTGATGCAGACAGGGCAGAGCTGTCATTAAAAGCACTCTGTTCATCCCACATAGATACAAAGGGGTGAAGCAAACTGGCCCAGTGACTGACACAGATGGTCATGAACTGAAATTATCATGCAAGTGTGGAAGTATCAGACATTCTTACAGCACGTAAAGATAACCCAATGCTACACTCCAGAAAATGTGCATACACATGTAGGTGAATGCACATGCAGACACACACACACACACAGAGAGAGAGAGAGAGAGAAAGAGAGAGAGAGAGAGAGAGAGAGAGAGAGAGACAGAGACAGAGACAGAGAGAGAGAGAGAGAGAGAGAGAGAGAGAGAGATGGGGGGAAGGGAAGGGGAGGGGCAAGGGGAGAATAAAGACAGAAGGACAATATCTCCATTTAGGAGCTTGCATCAATTGTGTCTAAAGTTCAATTCATGCTTTTCATTCATGAGGCAAAAAATTGTCTTTTATTTAAGTGTGTGTGTGTATGTGTGTGTGAGAGAGAGAGCGTGGGAGGGAGGGAGGGAGGGAGGGAGAGAGAGAGAGAGAGGGAGGGAGGGAGGGAGGGAGGGAGGGAGGGAGGGAGAGAGAGAGAGAGAGAGAGAGAGAGAGAGAGAGAGAGAGAGAGAGAGAGGAAAGACACAGACACAGAGAAATACAGACACAGAGACAGACAGAGACAAATGCCCACAGGAACAATTTCAACTCACTACTTACCAGTATTGAAAGTGTTTGAATCATGAGAGCTGAGAACTTATTTTATGATATTCTATTTATGTTCTGTTCCAAATGTTAGATTCATACCTTTGAATATATTTATTTGGCTGCATGACTCAGAGGCAACGGAACTCATAATACGCAAAGCTAAAAATTGGATTCTCCTACAAATTTGTACGGATTGGTCCATCTTCATCTCAGCATGCATGTACTCACTGCATTGCAGTCCCTTGGAGTGGACCCTGAAGTTCACCCCAACTGCCTGTTTCCTCTCCCTGCCAACTTCAAGACTTGGCTTTCTGATCCTCAAATGCTACATCAAGCTTCCACCTTCTCTTCATTTTTACAGATGTAAACCAGTCCATGCCAGGCCACCTGCCACTATATATTCTTTCTCAGTTAACTCAGGACTTAGCATTTTGCTTACCTACAGTCTATTATCTGAACAACATTTAGGGTCTTTTAAAATGTAAGCTAGGTTTCTTTAGTCCCTGCTCAAACCTTGCATTTGCTTCTGATTGCATCCGATATGAGCCTGAATCCCTCCTTATAAGGGTTCCCAATAACTTGAATATCAACTCTACTCCATCTTTATTCCCTTTGTCAGTATACACACACACACACACACACACACACACACTCACACACACACACACACACACTCACACACACACACACACTCACACACACTCACACACACACACACTCACACACACTCACACACACACACACACTCACACACACTCACACTCACACACACACACTCACACACACACACATATACACACACACACACACACACACACACACACACCCCTCACCCTTTATGTGCATCTGTCTTCTTTTGACTGAATGTTTCTCTTCATTTAGAGCTCAATGTAGATCGCATCCATTTGAGACGATTTATGAAGCTATCGCTTCAAGAGAAGAAATTAGTAACTGAGATAAATTTATCAAGCCAAGAGTAGTGGGTTATACCGGTAACCACAGAACTCAAGGGGCAGAGAACAAAGATGATGTTAGAGTGAGAGTTTGTAAAAGAACAATATAAAAACCCTTAGATGTTATTCTTCATATTGCATATTATAATTAATAATGGTAGTTTAGTTAATATTATTTTTCATTGGTTTCTACACTAGACAAGACTGGAAATTCTATTAATAGGCAAGTCATTACTCTTGTCTGCTGCTAAGCTTGCTTGACCTAGATCAATGCAAGCTTCGCTGACACTCAGGAATATCTTCTGCCTGTGACTGTGGCTGTGGCTTAGTCTTGCATTTCTGAGGACCTGGGTTTGATCCTAGTGCTATAAAAATACCAAGAAAAATAGACTAAATAAATGTAGAAATGATTGAATATGAAATATGATACAGATAAAAATTGAACCAAGAGTTTGATTCTGTTTGCAGGAGTGTTAAGATTTCTTTTGAATAAAATACATAATAGCTTAACCTAACATGACAGTTTTGAAAATATTCAATGGGAAAAGGGAAATGACCTCAAAGCAATCTCAAAGAGCGTGTGCATGCAGGTGTGTGTGTGTGTGTGTGTGTGTGTGTGTGTGTGTACCTGAACTTTATGCAGTGACTCTCAGTTTGGAAGAATAGCTTTATAGGGAAAGTGAGACCAAACTGTAAAACGATAAACACCATTTATTTTGGGTGGAACTGTAATTGTAGGAATAGTGGAAGATACATATGAAAGGTATCCATCCCCCTGGCAGTGATCAGGGGTAGTAACTCTTCCAAGGCTCCATGGTGGTAACATCTACAACCTTTGTGACAATAATAGAATGAATATGTGTAAAGAAGCAAGGAAGAGACATAACTCATTCCAGCTTACAGATATTTATACCTAACACACTGATCCTATAAACAGACAGAAGGTCTGTGTATAAATGGGGGGCGGGGAGAATCAGGCAATTATAAACATCCCAGAACATGCACATCCACTCACAGAAAGCAGATCACCTGGAATACAAACACAGCCTAAGAAATATCAAAGGTAAAGAAGATAATTAGCAGCAAATGTCAAGACAAAATAGGAGTTTGATTTTAAAAAGAAAATCCAATTATGTGTAGCAGAAAGTTATTTGCTACATTTTATAAAGGGAATGAGACATGTGTAAAATAAACGTGGGAAATCCTTTAAAATCTCACATTGTAAGAGAAACGTGTGGCTTCGAACAACTCTCATGTAGTTATCAGGAGCCACTATCGCCAACTGACAGGAAAATGTTTTGGTGTCTCCTGCCCACACCGAAGCTTTGGCTGCCTTATGTAGGATTCTCCCTGCTGCTTTCACTTTGATTGATCTTGCCTGTGTGCCCACACAGGTGTAGGGAAGATGAGCCTCCTGCCTTCTGTATGTGGAATAGGTGGATACTGTCAGCTGAACTTTTGTAGTATCCCGGCAACGATGTGAAAGCAATTTAATTTTAGTTTCCATCCCTTGGAATTTTAGGTCCCCGTAGGTTTCAGGAGCATAAATCATCATAAGACTAAGATGTTGAGCAATAGCGGAGGGATGGATCTCTGCCCCGAAGCCACTGGCGCCCCGGCCATCCCTGCATCTTTCTCAAGCTTCGCTGAGCAGTAAGACACACTATTGCCCTCGTGATACAGATGTGTAAGGATGTGGACACATAAAAGCCTTAGGTAACTTGAAATAGAACTTCATCTAATGGACAGGGACTGAAGAACTGTTTCTCTGTAAGTGTAGCCACGCAGAGATTCACTTTGCTTAGCCTTTTGCTTGTGTGCTCTCTTTGGAACCAATAGCAGTGAACCTTAAGAGAGACAGTTGAACAATGATGAACACTTCGTCTGGACTTAAGGGTCATCATGGAAACAGGACATGGATACAGAAGGGAGGAAAGTGGCTGACTGAGATGGAACCACAGATGGGCAGAACTGTTACACACAATGCAGACTGAAGAGCATAGAAGTCACTGTTTATGCCAAAGGGGCCAAATATTGTCACAGTTCTCAGTTTGAAATTAGGGATCACACTGAACGGTAAAGTCGTGTGGAACAGAATGTACTCATGGTATTAGCAGGATGGAGGCAATGTACTTTCCCCATATCTCACTATTTGACTTAAAGTTTAAAGAAATATGTTTTCTTGAGCCATTGATTATTTATTAAAATCGAGAGAGAGAGAATTCAGTGCTTGCTATAAAATGGGCAGATGGACAGAGATTGGTTGCTACAGTCACACAGACTACGTGTTGGCATGACCAACATCAGTTATACCAACAGACAACTTTGAATCCTCTCTATGATCAAAACAGTGCCCCCCAAAAGCCTCTCCATGTCCCTTAGGGTATTCTTATTCTGACTGATGATTTCTTTCCCTTGTAAAAATCAAGGAGCCAGTACATGAATGTTTAATAAAAACAGCAAAGTATTTCCTAAGGCTACTCCCCAGCTCTCTGCTAAGCACTATTTACTATAATTTACCTTGGACTATCCCACAGTGTATCTTCCTCCAATATCCTCCCTGTGCTGATACAGGAAGGTGACTAGTGAAAACACAGACTGCTGACAGTGAGGAGACAGAAGAGGAAAGCTCACTACTGCATCAGCTACTGCTCAAATCCCACTGAAAGTCAAAATTCACTCTTTACAAATGTCCCTGGGCTCCATTTGGTAAATCCTTTGCAAAAGATCTAAATTAATGCCTTTGGAATCTATTCTATTGTTATCTGCAATAAGGACTCACAATTGATCAGCATGAGGTAGTCTGTCAGAAAAGGAATTAGTTTGGCATGTTCAAATGACTCTACATTCTGTCTAGACAACAAAGATTAATAATTTGCCCACTCCCAGCCAGAGAGCTGTTGGCACAGGAGGGTTGCTAGGGGAAAGAGAAATATACTTCTACAGTGTGGCTACTTTAAGTTGCCTATACCCTGGTGAATAACCTTATACACACATGTGGGCAGCATTGACTGGGCTCAGTGTGCTGCCTCTCTCTCTCTCTCTCTCTCTCTCTCTCTCTCTCTCTCTCTCTCTCTCTCTCTCTCTCTCTGTCTCTCTCTCTCTCTCCCTGTCTCTCTCTCTCTCTCTCTGTCTCTCTCTCTTCCTCTCTCTCTCTCTCTATCTATCTATCTACCCATCATCTATGTATCTACGTATTATCTAAAATTTTGAAACAATTATTTATAATTTCCTAATGTAGAATCATCACAGCTGCCTTTGACTCTGCTTGGGGGTTGTGCTTGATGCTTCCTTCAAAAAGGGAGACCATGGAAGCCTATTCTGTCAGTGAAATGATACTAACTGGTCATCCATATAAAGCTTGTGCGGCTATTGATCAGTATTGAGTTATGTTTTCCTTGAAATGTGATGTGTGCTATTTTTTTTGATATTTCCATTAGCATTTAAATGTTACCACATAGATTACAATGGAAAAGAATGTATAATGGGAAGAAAAGCCAGAAACATAAAAATAAAACCATATTTATTTCAACAAAAATATACACACAGTGCATGATGAATATGATTTACACAAAATAAAATGAATGTGATATTTCTTCAAATGCCAATATAAAAGGATCTACCGTGACTCTTTTCCATGAGGTATGGGAATACACACACATTATTGTTTTATCTAGAATATATGTTTAACATAAAAAGAAAGCAAATGCCAACCTTTCAAGAGAATGCTGCAAGAATTGGAAAATGCATTAAATTAAAAGATAACATGTTCACACAGAGACTTATGTGCACAAAGGGTGGGGGATGTGCAGATAAGTGAACGTTCTGCCCTTTGAAAAATGTGAAGGCTTTTCAACAGGAGATAGGTTCTGCTGTTGATCATGACATGAATCATCTTAAAAATCACACAGATATTATAGAAATATTGGCCAAATTTGAGTCTCTAAAACTTGCTGATGAACAATGCCACAGTAGATCATTATAAAAGACATAATGTTAAATTGTGCCCTTTTGTTATCTTGGAATAATTTTAAATACCTGTAGAGATACTATGAAAAGTTCACTCTGTCAGCACAGAATGGTATGCACCTCTTTCCTTAGATACTCCTGACTGCAGTGCAGAGTGCTCATAGTATCTGTGGCACATGGCTTATAGAGAGAATCAGTTATGCAAGTTGTATTTACACTAGTGCCCACATTCTCTGGAACAAAACTTTGAGTTTCTACATCCATAACTATGCATGCCCGAGTGCAAATCTAAGTGCAGGAAATCCAATTGCATTTTCCATTTTGGAGATTAGCATTACCTTATATGCAACCTTTCTCAGCTTAGGTATTATATGGTTCTCTTAAATTAGAAGCATGATTGTATTTTGTAGTCTTAGAAATAAAATTCAAAGAGAAACTCACATGCTCCATTGCTCAGAAAAAGAGTGCAATTTCTGCCCCTTATCTCCATAGTAACTGGCATGCCATATTTTATCAGAAACGCTGGTTATTAACTTTATATTTTTAAAGACGAGGTTTGCTATAGTTAGCATATTTGTGTGGAAACTTCTAATTTCAAGTTGTCAGAGAAAATAAAGGTAAATGTGAGCCCCCGTTTTTACTTTAAAATAAATATAAGTACAGATTCATAACTTACACAGATTGGAGGGAAGCTGGATGAATGCGAGTTTATTTTAAACACGTCAATAAATCATGCTAGTTCTTAACAAATCAATTTTTCTTCTCAGTGGTGAACACTATGTATTTTATACAGGTCCTAACTATTAGAAATGTTTTGTGCCCAATATACCTGCTGCTCTCCACAGCTGCTGATCAGAGTGTGTCTAAGACATATTCCTTAGCTGTGAGTTTAAAATGTATTTATTTCCTAAGAAATTACAAGATGCGTCCCACAAATTAAACTAAAATGATGGGCCAAACCCCTGAGACTCCAATACGTATGCCTGTGTTGTTTCACTGTATTGCCAGAGTTTAGTTTATTTAACAAGATGGGTTTCAACTGTGCTCACTTTAGTAAACATTGGGTACAGTGATATAATTCTGCTTCTCCTTTTAAAATGCCACAATCATAAGCTTATAAATTGAGATGAAGTGCACTCCAGTGATACTATGATTACATTAACATTTTCGTGAATTTGGCGCTGACATATTATTCACAATGAGGCCAGAATGTTAAGGAATGCTTGCAATGGATTATTAATTCAATTAATAAAACAAATAATTGCTTTATTTTTAGTAACTGAATTATGAATAAGATGTGTTCCTCAAGTCCTCAAGTCGAATAAAGTCTAAAAGAAAATTATCATACTCTGATAAAAGAGTGCTTTTCTTTAAAAAAATAAAACATCAAAATATCATCCTCCTTCCAATAATTTGTTATATTCTGGAAAAAAAATTCTGTAGTGGCATGGAGCCGTGCTCTGGTTGGCAAATGCTTAACAACTGGTGTTCCAGAAAATAAATATCCTAGTTTATAACATTTGGCAATTTCTGTGGTTTAAATATTTCCATGGTGGGTGATTTCAAGATACCAGCATTGTGTTCCTAAAGACGAAGTCCAGTGGTTGGTTCTCGGTTGCACACTCTCACACAGCATTTGAACACTGCAGAACCACCACAGCCAACAACAGTTAGAAATGGGATAGATTGTAACAGCTGGTTTTTAAAAAGCCAGGGAGTTATAAGATTTGATTTTCATCTTTACATTTTAGCAAATCTATAACGTGGCTAATCACGGTTGCATGTAGCAGTCCGTTTGCACAATTCCCAAAAACCCAGTGACAACCCCTTATGAATCAGTCACCTTAGGGACGCCTGGGCGAGGGCCTCCTGACTTGGCATCTTTACAGAGGGAGGAATCTGATTAGGAAAAACATCAAATTTTCCCTTTTACCATTCTGAGTCCTAGTTTATAAAAATCACTTATGTGTGAAAAGCAGGAGGAGGGGCTATATTTCCCAGTCCATGCTGGCTTTCAAGGCAGCACTGTCAGGAGCAATAGTATCATGAGCCCTTTGTGGCCTTAGGAAGTGCTGGCATGACTGAGAAGAGGCCGATTCTAAAGAGTTTATCAGCTGCATCCTATAATCATGACCCTACTGGACTGCCATACTGACCAAACTGTTAGCATTTGGAAGACGTTTTAAACAGTATGTGGATAAATCTCAAGGCAGTATTTAGGAAGAAAAGCAGAGGTAGAAACTCAGTTTGCTGCTGCACACATCTAACCTCTTCTTCAATAAGATGTTTCAAAAGTATATTTAGTTGTCCTGAGGACACACGCACACTCTAGACCCTTGGATAATAACCACGGTGTCTCCTCCTTTTCTGCTTTTGATATATTTCTCTGATGGCTCTGGAAATGGTTAAGCCAGAACTGATATCTGCACATGTGGTAAGAAGAAAATGTAGTTTTTGAGAAAGAAAACAAAACACTTCACTGTTTGGATTTGTCATTTTCTTGATAATTTTTTTGGCTGTACGCAGATATGACTGTTGGCATAGTTCTTAAATGAAGGCATGTTTGAGGCGGCATGAAGGGGGCTGAGAGAGCCCTGTGACTGCAGCTATATTTATGCAAGGGAGATTTCTAAGAGGTTTCATTTAATGTTTGGTTCTGAAAGTCTTGGTGATGACGAGTCATGGTGTGGCTGTTGGAATGGATGTAGACAAGAGCTGACACACTTAGGAAAGGGGAATTTTCTTGTTAAAATCCTCTGTGGCAAGAATGTGCAGATGTACCACTCCCATAGGAAACTGTGCTGCTGTCAATGAATAAAACTTCATTTCTGCGGATTATAGAGGTCGACCTTTGATATTTCTACATAAGCACTTATTGGCAAAGAAAAAATAATCTATGAAAGATCAGGAAAAACTGGAAAACCCCTGATACTGGCTTTTCAGTTAATAAATATTTACCATATTTGAATCAAGATTGTTAATTTATAAAAATATGTAAGCATGAACTGTTATTTATAAAATATTTATGATCTAAATATTATAAGAGGTTTCCTGGGCTGCAAATCTCTACTTGAGATACTAAGACAGGGATAGAAACAAAACCTCTTAGATCACAAGTCTTTCTTTCTTAAACTCAATATTTAACAAAACTAACCACAAATCCTAACACCTTGATAAAAACAGAATCAATAAAAAGATTATATTAAATCACTGAAATGGAGAATAGGTTTGTGAACACTAAGATAATATGTCCATATAGAAATTCATTCTTTGAATAGTTTGGTACCAGCCATAGGTCATTAATTTTAAAATCAATCAATAATTCCACGGTAAGAAGCCTCTGAGGGTTAACATCTGTTTTCAGTCTCTTGGAAAACTCAATAAGGGACTGGAAGTCTACTTGAAACCACTATCCAGGGAGGGAGCATCTGAGACAAATAGCGGTCCTGTTATCATGAAGATAGGCAGTACGGCCTATGAATAAAGTCCCAGCAAAGAGGTATCCATGTAAGAATCCTCTAGCATGCTCTGGGGAGACGTGTGCTTTGAGAAAGGGAAGAATACAATTTTTTCATGTCACTTTATTACAAATGTTAATTCCGGTGATAAATTTTAATTTCTATTCAGCTGTCCTCTGCCAATATTCATACAAAGCTAGTGTAGCAATCTGGAGAAGGAGGAAGCTATAAGTTGGGGCACCAAAGAACAAAATGGTAAGGGGGCTGAGATTGCTTTTCTGCAGTCAGCAAGTGCACTGCCTTAATCCACCCGCTTCTGTTGCATGGTGGTCTTCTGCAACGCGGTCTCCAAGAAAACGGCTAACTTTGGAATATTAGTAATTTTACATTTGGTGTTATTTTACTGTAAGGACAAATAAAAAATCCAGATTAACTGATAGGCACTGTTTTAATTTATTACTGTTTATGGCTGCACACATGTTATAGGGTTCTCCATTTCACAATATTGACCTACGACAGACTGCAAGCTTACACACTTAAGAGAACTCCCAGGGAACATCTCATAGATTGGTCTCTCAGTTTGCTGAAGTTTTCTGAATAATTTTCAAGCTGCTGGAGATTGTCCTTTGGGTCATTAGCAGGCACTATCCTTATATTAGTTTGCAATTTTAGTGCCTTAAAATGTTTTCCCAGTATATCATTAGACTACTCTGCTGTGTCTAGGCGGGTTACCCAACCCACATCAGAGTTTTGTGAAGAGCCATGGTTTTGTGTTGTAGCTCATGATTCAGATAACACTTTCATCTACCAGCTTAGAAAGCAGACTCACATCTGAACTCAAGGACAAAGATTTGAACAAACATGAACAGACCATGTCAGTAATCAGGAGCATGGTTTATCATCACATAACTGCATTTACTATATGCATACTTTATAAAAGCCAGTAAGCTGGGCTGTGAGGTTGTCTCAAGTCGAGACTCCAAAGTAGCATCCTATGAACCCATGCCCTTCACTTGCTTAGGTGGAGAGTGGCATTCTCTGAGTCTCCTCTGGTACCATGGGAGCAACCTTGTTTCCTCAGGACATGTTTTATTTAAGTGCTCTACAAATGAAATTATACTTTCTCAACTAACCTCAACACGTGAGGTGTGTTAACATGAAGGAGAAGAAATCAGCCGGACATGGAAGTGCTGGTGAGGCTTCAAATCTGGGTAGCTTTCTGAGTGATGTGTTGGTCTTGATGTAACCCCATGAGCACCTCACCCCACAAACTCATAACGATAAATAATCAAAAAGACAGAAGTGGAGATCTTCACAGCTCTATGTATTTGTGTTCCTGTTTGTCTCCATGTTGGTAACCTTAGGTGTCAGCTTTTCCGTAAGTGCCTTCTGGAGGTCTGTAGCACTTGGGGAAAGCCATCAGCTGTAGCATGTTGAAAGCATACCTCCTGCATTTGATATTCTTCAGTACATTCTCTATGCGGCATCCTTCTCTGGGGAAAGGGGAAAAAAGTACAACTTCATGAAACACGGAGTAAATAAATATGCTTTATTTGCTCAATGCAGAGTTGCCGCAACAGTCCAGGTAAAAATAACAAAGATTTAACTCTACATTTTTTTTCCACAAGTGATGATACATCTTACAAAATTAAATCCTAGGCCAGGCCCAATACCATTATTGCCTTTGGAAAGATATGATTAAGTTTCTTAACTGATATTTAACTTTTAATAAACTCTTTAAATATAATTTGCTTCACAATACAGCTTTACTTTAATTTCATAAATATATCTGCCTTTGTATAACTTTTCCACAAATTAACTATCTGTCCCTTAAAACACATTAAAATCTACACATAGCCCTAAGGATGCAGTTCTAGAAATAAGGCATTTAATTTATTAAGTCTGGCCCTATAGATTTTTTAATGGAAGTTCCATCCCTATTTTACCTCACTGTTTTAGCTACAATGCAGAGAGGAGACAGCCTTCTGCACAGCCTGCTCCTCTACCGCGGTACAAAAGTTACGGGTGCTAAAAATGGGGCATTAAGACACAAATGAGACCTTGTTAAAAAGAATAGAAAAGTTGTCTGAAAGCCAAATCAACCCAAACAATAGTTACAAACAGGTAAATTTAATTACAAAACAGAAACAGCCGCTCTTTCCAAAAAATCACTTGACAGAAGGTTAAGCACATGGATGAGTTAGGGAAGACTAGGAACAGAGTAAGAAAGCAGACACATTTCCATCAGCCACGGCGACGAGGTTAACATCAGCACAGTGGAAAAAAAGTCTGTAACCTCTGCTTTCCAGATTGTCTTGGGGGGTTAACTGCTGTGCAACGTCAGACCTAATTTCTTTAGTAAATGACCAGGGAAGAGGAGGCTCAGAACTTCAAGCTTGCAGGATTCTAATCTTTGTCTTATTCCACAGACAGGAAGTTAAAAATTCTTTAGCTATTTAAAGGCGGGAAAGCACTTTTCCAGAAAAAGAACAAAAGAATTCACTCAATTCACAGTATCTTTTGCCTTTTAGCTTTTAGGGAAAAACAAAAACAAAACCACAATTCAAACATTTCTTCTAGCTTTTTTTTTTAATTCTGTGTATCTGAAAATGTAGAAATCTTACAACATTGTCCCCAGAATTAAAGTCCATTATCATCTGTAGAAAAGCAAGGAACACAACATAAAACTTATTGGTATTTGGCTAAGAGTAATGCAAGACTTAAAATAAGCCACACAACTAGCAGGTGCGAGCTGACCAGAAGCAAGGCTACAGGATAGAAGTGTCGAGAAGTTGGCTTGTTATCAGTTAGGCAGCCTGTCTCGGGATCATCGGACTCATTCAAGGCTCCCTGGGGTTGTCTGCTGTTAAACAGGGAGGAATAGAGAGAAGAAAATAGAATAGCATTTGCAGAGCATCAAATGTAATCTTAAACTCTAAAACACGCATACAGTCTCATGCAATACATCTGCATCACATGTGTTTAAGTTAAGTAGCCCCCGGTGGCTTTGTGAGTTTCTTCCTTGCACTACATGGACAGACACTTTTAAAGATGATGCTTTTTGAACAACAAACAAACAAACAAACAAACACCATGGTGACACAGAGGCTGAAGCTGCATGCAGAAGGAAAAACTGTGTGGTCATAAATCTTCCTGTACCCGAGACCACATGAATAAAATAATCAATGAAGCAGCTCCTATAAAACGTTCTGATAAACTCGTCTTTGGGAAAGGAGAGCACAAGCGCGGGAAACTCGGCTGGGGAGACAAGGAAGTGTGTCTGGCAAACACACCCTCTCCTGGTATTGTGTCTGTGTAAAGTACTTAAAGCTCTTAATCCATTCATCTCGTTGACACGGTTTCGTCTTTGAAAGGAAGGAAACACCTGACGTGCCATCGTTATCAGCCATATTATTCCGTTAACCAATTTTGCCTACGGCTAATCTTATTTATAGGGCTAGTTATATTCCTATGAACACTTTTTCTGAAAACAGAGGCACATGGAAATTATACTTCAGAGAAGAGAAAATTTGCTTTCTGAGATCATGTATGCCACATGTAAGAATAAAATATTGTGCTTAAAGATTTTGCTTAAAAAATGGACAAATCTATGACAAATCTAAAATCTACAGTCAAAATCTCAAGGACAGTCATTGGAAAGGAAGTAGCTTGATTTCTGTTAGCTTCTCCTGTATCTGGTCAGTTGTGGGTTGTATGCTATGTATGGAGCACCTCTGCATAGGCTCCTTTGTAGAACATACATGCCCTGAAAACTTGGCATACTGATTTTTACCAGATTCTGACAATATCAGCTGCCACATTTGGATAAATTATCATCTCACAGAATAACGGGGATGAGAATACAGCACTGGCTCAAAGGCGCTGTGTGACAGATTAGTCTCCCTTTCATTTTATTAAAACTTAGGCATTGTAGCCAGCGACCAATCCGACTATCTGCATAACATGATATATTGACCAAAATGGAGGTAAGTTTGGACAGGCAGAATTTATATTCTCACATTTACAAATAATTATATTACTTGTTCCATTTTCTCCTAAATGTCTAGTGAACTAGGTTTGTGTGTGTGTGTGTGTGTGTGTGTGTGTGTGTGTTGTTAGAGAGAGTAGTAGTAAGCCACCACGTGGGTTCTCGGAAACAAATCCAGGTCCTATGGGAGAGCAATCTATACTCTTAACCTTAGGGTCAATTCTCTGGGCCCAATTTATTTTTTAAATATTTGCCTATTTTAATGTACATTAGTGTTTCCTTGCATCTATGTAGATGTGTGGGGGCAAACCTGGTGCTTATGGCAAACTAAACCAAACTGTAGTTACAAGTGGCTGTAAGGCATCTCATGAGTACCAGGAATAGATGCCAGGTCTCCTGCAAAAGGAGCAAGTGCCTTTTTATAGATTAGCTTTTTAAATTTAAAAATGCACTATAATTATATTTATCCCTTTCTTTCCTTCCAGTCAACCTCTCTCCTGCACCTTCCCCTTGCTCCCTCTTAAGTTTATGGTATCTATTACTTTAATGGTTGGTATACGGTATACACACGTGTGTGTGTGTGTGTGTGTGTGTGTGTGTGTGTGTGTGCATAGAATCTCAGAGGAATAACTACAGGCAACTAGACTATTCTGAGAATGGTCTTCCACAGTGAAGAGCACTCTAAATGGATCTACTTGGTTTAGCCCTGAAATCATACGCATAGAGCAAGTGCTGGAGACTGCTATGTTGTTGAGATCGGAACCAATCCAAGGCTTTTTCCGAGGACCCATGATAGGTCAAAAACAAACAAAGAAAAAAAATCTATTTGTGTGTCCTTGCTCAGAAGCAGATTTGGCAAGGCCAGTCTAGGGCTGAATCAGGAGCCTCAGAGATGTTAAAGGTTTTGTTTTTTTGATGTTTTTGATTGTTTGTTTGTTTGTTTGTTGTTGTTAACTTGGCTTTTTCCCCTAACGAGACTGGAGTTATCAGTTTCAAGGACACCATGTGCAATGTCTGTAATTCTCTCGAGATACCCCATGTTGCCCTTGTGCAACCTCGCATGATTGGCCTCCTACTGACTTTGTCCTAATGTATCAGAGATTTTGCTAATTCTGCCATATTTCCTCCTTGGAAATGATATACAAGATGTTGCACTTCTTTATGAATTTGCTTGGTAAAAGACAGCTTGAGTAAGACCTCCCAGACCCAAACTTCATCTTCTCTATTCCCACATCTCTTTATCTTTTGGTCTCCTGGTCCTCTCTCTAAGACCTGCTAGTCCAGCCCAAAGAGTCAAACAGGGACACATGCCTATAGGAGAAAGAGGACAGCCATAATATAAAGACACATAAGAGAGGGCAGCCTGAGGGAAGAGGCTAACACACTAGGGCACAACAAGAGTCAGCAAAATTCTTAAGAGCGTGTTTTCTTTAGATAAATAGTTCTCAACCTGTGAGTCATGATCCCTTTCACACAGGTCTCCTAGGACCACTGGGAAACCTGGATATTCACATTAAAATTCATAACAGTGGCAAATTACAATTGTAAACTAGCAACAAACTTAATTTAAGCTTGGGGGTCACCAAAACATAAGGAGGGGTTGGCAGCATTAGGAAGGTTGAGAATCACTGTTTCCTTCGCCTCTGCATTCTATCTCCTTTTTCTGTAATTCACTGCTAAAGTGCTTAGAGAAGGTATTTCCTTTCATTCTAAAACTTTGCACTTGTGTCCCTGAAGAAGGTCCTATAAGTTTAAAGACATGGGGATGTGTAGGTAAAAGTTTAAAGACTTGCCCAAAGTGAGAACCATCCCATTGACAAGAACCAATCCCAGACACTATTAATGGTACTATGTTGTCCTTGAAGACAGGAGCCTCCTGTGACTATCCTGAGAGGCTGTACACAGCAGGCGATGGAGCTCTGGCAGTCTTGTAGAAGGGGGTGAGACTGAGGCACATGGAGGAGATAAGGGCTCAACATGAAGACCAACATAACCAACTAACAGTCCACACTGAACCACCGGCCAGAGTGAGTGTGGGCTGGACCTAGTCCAACCACACACATATGTAGAAAATGTGCAGCTTGGCCTTCTAGCCACACACACACACACACACACACACACACACACACACACACACACAAACACACACACACACACACACACACAAACACACACACACATACACATACACACACACACACACAAAGCAGATGTGCAGCTTGGTTTTCATGCAGGTTTTTCAACAACTGAAGTGAGGGCTGTCCCTAACGCTGCTGCCTATCTGTGGAATATGTTCTCCAACTGGGCTGCCATGTCTGGCTTCAGTGGGAAGGAAGGATGAGTCTAGTCCTATAGTGACATGATCTACATGTCACTACATATTCAGGCAATATTCAGGGAGGAATGGGGAGAAGGGGTGTTGGGGGTGATATTGGGATGTAAAATGAATAAATGAAATCATTAATTGATACAAAAGACAAACTGTCAACTACAAAGTCTACATGAGTTTCATATTAATAAATTGGCAAGGTAGAATTTGATTAGAGATTGTTTCAGTTCACCACATAAATTTGATTTAATTATAATTCAACAGCCCTGTAAATCTGCTCAGTCTACTCTGAAGCAGACTACCAGAGAAGAGATAAAAACTTTTAAAATTAAAAGAAAAGGAGGGGGAAGAAAAGGGAGGGAGGGAGCAAGGGAGAGAGAGGAAGGGAGGAGGAGAGAGATGAGGAAGGGGGAAAGAAAAAAGGGGTAAAGGGAGAGGAGGGATAGGGAGGAAAGTGAGGGAGAGGGAGGGAGGAAGATGGAGGAGAGAGTAAGGCGGGAGAGGGAGGGAGAGGGAGGAAGGGAGAAGAAGGAAGGCATAGGAAGGGAAGGGAACAAGGAGGAATGAGGAAGGAGAGAGAGAAGAGTGGGAGGTAAGGACAGACAGGGAGGGAAAGCTGGAGGGAGGAAGGGAGGGAGGGAGAGAGAGAGAGAGAGAGAGAGAGAGAGAGAGAGAGAGAGAGAGAGAGAGAGAGAGAGAGAGAGAGAGAGGAGGGGGGGAGGGAGAGAGAGAGAGAAAATAAAAGGTAAAAGGCCTGGATGATAAGAACCTTCATGGTGCCTCAGTGGAGGAGAATGTTTCTTATTTGGATCATACAGTTTTAAAACCACCAGGAATGGCTCTGTCTCATTTAGCCTAGCCAAATTGCATCCTTTTTTATCATAAAGGATTATTATTTTAGACAATAGGTCTCCTGTTAATGACTTCCATCCTTCATTTGTGGGAACTGGAGGAGCCTGAGTCCCCTTATATATTGGGCCAAAAAAGGCCTACCGCTACAGCAGGAAATTTTACTGAAGAGAGAAAGAGGAGGAGCTGCACTGTGGTCCAGGCTGGGGAGACTGGTAGTGGCTCACTCAGCACCAGAGCAGCAGGCTCCTTGGCAATGTGGCCCATTTCTGGTTCCCTGGAGACCTGTTTCCAGGTCTGACTAGTGAGGAGCAGCCAATGCCCAGCTGGGAGGGCGGAGCAAAACCTCCCAAGAGGGAAAGGCACAAGTCAGACACCTCCATAAAAACAAAATGTCTAGAACATTTTCCCCCTGCAAGTATATTTGCAGTTTTCACTGAACAGCATTTTCCCAGGTCAGACGTGGGTGCCTTAGGGCTCAAAGAGCATCACAGTTAAAGCAGAGCATCCTCTGTGCCCTTGTGTCCTGGGCTGTGTATGTCTGAGCAGAGCTGACTCTGAAATACCTCCTCACTGCAGATTCAAGCATGGTTTTTCTCTCTATGTCCTTACCACCTTTTCTGGGTCAGACTGGCCCTCTGACAGAGATAGAAAAAAAAAAAAAAAAAAAAAAAAAAAAAAAAAAAAACCTAATAGATAAATAGAAAAATAAAAGCTGGACCTGAGCTGCTAACATTCCTTAGGGAGACTTCAAAAATGTAATTCTTTCTCCTTCCCTCCTTTCTTCTTCGTTTCTTAAAAAACAAAACAAATAACCTCTAAATATCAAACCAACAAAAACAAACCCCATTGCCCCTCACAACTATTTGTGTTCAGCTTCCTTGAAGTAAAAGCATGTTATGTTGTGATTTCAATGTTTTGTTTTAATTTTGATGGTTTTACATGATGCTAACATATTACACATATACTAACAAAAGTAGCTAGGCAGCAAAAACCATAAAGCTGTTGCCACAAAAAACCATCCAGGTGGGCTTTGCTGGGTCTTTGTCTCCTTAAGAGATATTTGCTTCAGTAAGGCCTTCAAGCCACTTTGTTTTATAAACACAGGAATGAGGTGGGATCCGTCTATGTAACTATAAAGTACCTTCATATTAAATAATAAAAACTGTCATAAAGATAAAAAATACAAACTATTTTAATGAATGAAGATTTATTTATAAAGGATGTATGTTTATAAAACAGAAAACTAAAATTCTTTTTAAGTTATAAATGACATGATAAAGTCTATAGGCATATAGAGGCTAAGATTTAAAGATAATATGTATAATATTAAAGTTTATAAAATCTAAGATTAGCCGTTACCAGAAACACTGGCTATAATGCATGTAAAGACAAGGTTTATTTTAAAATAATTGGCCATTAAAATATTACATAATAGTTAGATATATTAGACTGGTATATGACCTTATGGGTATTTCTCATGTGAGGTTCGGCTTTCTTAGCCAGACTGGGATATGATCAGCTAATCTTGTTTGTCAGTGGTGGATCTCTTATACAACCTCCTGTCTGGGTAACATCTATGGCCTAGGACTTTGGAATCCAGGAGTCTAAAGTACAGTTTCTCCGACATTTTCAATTCATTTAATCATTTGAGTTTTCCAGTCTCTAATAATTCAGCTCACCCCATTGATGTTTCACTGTCTGGAGATAAAGCTAGAGCCTCAACGCAGTTAAGGCTTCTCCTGGGAACTTGGTTTTTCTCGTTAAAGAGACTGGAGGTGTCAGTCCCAAGGCTTTTGTGCACTCAGCCTGTAGCGTCCTGGACATACCCTGTGCTGACTTTGTGCAACTTTGCTGGATTAGCCTCCTGCTGACTTTGTCCCATTGTATAAGAGATTTTTGAACTCTGTCCTCTCCCTCCCTGCCCCCGGGAATAGTATATAAAATGCTGTCCTTCTTAAGTTTGGTTGGCATAAGACAAAACTTAAGCAAGACCTCCTGACCCTATGCTGTAACTTCTTTGCTTTCTATCTCCTCATCTTCTGACTTCCTGTTTCTTTCTCTCAGAACCCTGTCACTGAAGAGCGGTGTGATTTATCCAGGTCACAATCTCTCAACCCTAAAGTACCATCAGTTTTAAAGTATCGATACCTTTAAATGTGTCTGTGATAAGACATCTTGTGTCATATTATTCATTTTTGGCCTTGTTTCCTTATGTTGTTGGTGAATATCAGAGAATCTCGAGAAGGACTAAAGAAAGCAGAGTAACATCTGCCCCAAAACTCTGGGTGATAGTGTCAGAGGAGAAGGAGGGTGTGGGAACATAAACCCAATTAGGAAAGTGCTCCTGGAGCTCACATGACAGAAGGTAGGGGAAGGAGTCCTGTGTCATAGTAAGTTTTTTGAGAGAGGAAGCTTTGCTCACGAGATTCCTGGTACAGTCACGCTGATCATTTGGGGCTGGGTTCAAATGGGAACAAGACAGTGCCAGGGCAGCCCTGTTTGGGTTGACTGTATCTAAAGGCGGAAAAGGAGAAGTGCGCCAAGGAGTGGGTAGACAGATGGGAAGGAAGACTCCACAGTAATGTAGTTCACTCCCACAACAAAGTCTGACAGCAGACACTACAGCAGTTTGAGGTTTCCTATCCAGATTCCTCCAGAGCAACCAGCCAAGGAGTGCAAGTTCAGTGTTGTTGGTTTTAGACTCTGAACACCTATTTCAGTGTCTGTTCTTTCATGTGTCATTTGAGTGTTGTTGGGAAAATTAGTCAACATGGTATGTCTCAATTTCCTTGTACGTAAAATGGAGGCAACCTAGAGCATAGAACTACTGGGAGTTAACTTGTATGTCAAGGTAGGTTAGAGAAGAGGAAGCATATCACTGACAGAGGGTCTTACCATGGACCAGAGGACCAGGGAGAGCTGCCTTATCTTACTTAGTTCGTTATGCACTAGTGCAGTGCCCAGGAAAACAACAGCCATAATTATTCAAAATGGATTACATAGTGTTACATAGCAATGGGTCAAACACTGTCAGGTTTACACAGTGTAAAAAGGACTGTTGAAAATAACTGATCTACCCTAGAGGTGGGGCAATTCTAGGGTTTCAGAAAAGGTACTATTTAAGGAGATGCATCCCATCAACATTCACCAGAGACTGTGTGCAGGCAGGTTGGGCAAAAGGACAAGGGGCCTAAAGGCTCTAAGATCCTGCTTGATTTTCAGATGTATAAAGGGAGCCCCTGAAATAACACTTGATCTTTCTAATCCCAGGTTTTTTTTCCTCTCTGGGCTGTATATACTTTATCAAATAATATCACTCCATTGCCAACTCTCCATACACACACAAACTATAGAGTTCATGAAAACGTGAAGTGATATGACACATGATAGATACTAAGTATAGTACCAGGCATAATCTAAGACTGACTAAATAGTGGCCCTTAATATTGTATTACAAATACCATCCTTACAGCATATACTTCTGACTTGTCCATTTTAACGAGAAGGCTATTTTTGCAACTTTGTTAACATGCTTCTCCAATATTTTCTTAAAATAATAGACTGACCTATTGAAATTATCTTCCTCCCTCCCTTCCTCCTTCCCTCCATTCTACGTTCCTTCCCTTCCTTTCCTGCTCCTCCTTCTCATCATCATGATCACCATCATCATCATCTATCAATCATCTCTTTACCTGTGTATCCATTTATATTGGGCTCATATTCTGTGCTGATTGCAAAATCAGGATCAAATATTAGCTTCAATTTATGTATTTGCAATGCAGAAGTGCCCTCTTTTCTGATGGGCTGGTTCTATAAATAGGCACTACTTAAGGAATAAAGAGCACTCAGACCAATAGAAAAAAAAGAAAACCTAAGGGTGAGAAAATGTTTTAAAATGATGGTGCACACTCAGGTTCAGAGTGCTAATTTCTCTCCGACTGCACTTTTGTCCCTGCCACTCAAAGAACACACGTACTACTCTGCAATCTGGATGCTGTTTGTGCTTTCCCCGTCAACAGTAGAAAGCCAAAGGACTTTGGTTTTGCAAGGGCAATTTTAGAATCAAATTAATTTGTTGCTTATTAACTTCTATCTCTGGAGATTAGAGTAATGCATAAACTTGCCTCCCATATAATCAGCACATAACTCAGTTAGAATTTGAAATAGCCGGGCCACGAAGCTGCTGAATGTGGGAAGCTAGTGATGTGTCCAAAGCCAACAGGTGGGCTCTGGACTGTCTGCTTTACTCCTGCCAAGAACAGCAAAGACATTTCTTCCAGCAATGGACTTTTAAGGACTGTAAAGGATGCTCTCAGTAATACTTCTGGCAATTGGTGACCACCTTTCAAGGCACCCTGACAGTTCAGTGTCATTAGTGTTAGTTAGCAGTGACTGTGGATCACTATGAAAGCAAATCTTAGTGGCATTCCCAGCAGAGATGAAGCCTGATTAGACATTTAGGGGCATTTACTGACTATGAAGGATAAATTGTGATGCTCAAATACCTGTTAAAACGATCACTCAGAACATGATCAAGTAAAAGACATGCCCCATCTTTAAGCACATTGCTGCCTATAAACATGGGTGATTCCTCAAACACCACCCAGTCTTCGTGGCTTTATGATATTTGCTTGTTTCCTCATTTGGTCTGTTATTGACAATGTGAATGTGGGGTCTTACGTCACTCACCATAAGCAAGCTCTTAAGCACTCAGAATTCTGTACTGAAAATTAGAATGCCTAGCTTGTCTAGTGGGATAATTGTTCATTAGTAGATTAGTTAGTTGGTATTTTATGTATATAACTGTTACAGTACTTCAAACTCCTCAAAGGAAAATCAGAAATTCAAACTAATTGAAATTTTTTAGAAAATCATCTTTTCTTCTGACCTGAGACCATTTTGCATTTAATCTCTTGCTCTAAGGTTGGAGTTGTAAAAATGCATTCCTGCCTTGTGATCCATTCTTTCAAGGTCAATGTCTTAAAGAGCTCTATTTGACTCAATACTCACTTACACATCAATATTTATCGAGAGCCATGTTTAACTACCCCTCTCCCCCAGCTTTTGAATTATATCAGAGTTTAAATTGTCATACTGGTATGAAATGAATGTGATACATACTGGTACCCATGAGAGCTTGGAAATGCTCCGAGCAATCAGAGGATTGAATACCCTCATGTTTAAAAGTACTTTAAAGCAATCTTTATATTGAATCAAAACACCCAATACTAGAGGAAGCAAAGCCTCCTTCCCCTCGGCACAGCACATAAAAGGAAGGGTTCTGAGAACACCACTTCTCTGGCCCATGTCTTGTCTCAGAGGCTAAGGTAATGAGGAATGTTTGCTTTGTCTTATTTGCTTTTCTCAAGTTAGTTCAGAATCCATGAGACTACAGGGCTCTATGTGGATCCAATGTGTGAGCTAGACCTGCAACTTCACCACACATAGGCGTGTTTGGTGACAAGTGACTTTTTAACAGTCTTCAAACTTCTTGGCTATAGTTAGAATACTAAAAGAGGACCATCAGAACTATATAACAAGTGTGTGTATATTTAAATGAACATGCAGATTTCATAAACAGAATTAAGAGTGGAGTCCTTTCCATTGCTCTAGAGATAAGGACAGTCTTTGTGGCTGGTTGCAGGGTCATCAGACACATTTAAAAATGTCTTATAATTAATTCCAGACTTGAGTTCTGAATATGGTATTAGTATATGAACTCAAAGAACAGTCCTATTCTAGGTTTGGAGCAATGATTCAGGCAGTGCGTAAGAGCACTTGTGGTTCTTGCAGAAGATCTGAGTCTGATTAGGTGGCTCAAAACCACCTGCAGTTCCAACTCTAGAAGGTCCCTTATACTATTTTAACCTGTGTAGACACCTGTGTGTGTATGTTTTGTGTGTGTGTGTGTGCATATGCGTGTGTGCATACATGTATATGTGTATGAGTATACATGCATGCACAGGTGTGTGTGTGTGTGTGTGTGTGTGTGTGTGTGTGTGTGTGTGTGCAGGCACATTCACAGATGGCTTTAAAAATGAATGAATGTAAAAATAATAGTTTTTAAAATATTCAAAGAAAGTGATTTGGAAGATACATCACTGTTACAGAAGTCCAGGCCATGGGTTGTTTGCTTTATAAAAATAAGCATAGACAATGAAGTTATTGTCATTCTGATCTATGGTCATTCTGACTCAAACTTAAGAACTACAGCAAAGTAAAACTGACCTATTAGCTAAAACAAATTTAATTTTCCTAGATAACGCTATTTTTGTTTTCAGTTGGAAGTTTTTGTTTCATAAAATACATAGAATGTGGAAGTATCTTCTTGGGATGGCAAGCAGGGGTGGTCATACTTTCAGGTGGTGTACACTGATTGTTTTCAAAAGAAAGGACATGCATGTAGAAGTATCATTTCCAAACAGATGGCAGGAGAAACAATATATCCAGTCTAAACTCTCTTATTACTCCGAAAGGAATGGGATGGTGGAGAGATAATAAGTTAAGTGTAGTTCCTTTCGGCAGACGTTTAGCAGAGAGCTGGTTTGAGTCTGGGTTTTAGAAAGGAGACTATTTGGATCAACTCCAGAAAGTAATATTGCCAATGAGTAAGGCATCAAGGAGAAACACGTGGAGAATAGATTAAGATTACCTCTGTGTGCACAAAAAGCTAATGGGTAGTGTGTGGGGTGTTTCTTAGCATATGTAAGACATGGTGAAATGGGTTTGATGTATCTACCCATTTGAGGTTTGCTCTCTAGCTCTTTGTTCCCCCCTTATGTTCTTTGAGGCTGGAGTTTAAAGCCTATGCCCCAGGGATGTTCAGAAGCATTGAAAGTGTAGGCTTGCCTGAGCTAAATAGGTTTGCCTTCTTTCATGACAGAGAAACTGTGACCTGTCCATTGGGAAGGGCACTGCACAACAGGATGTGTGGGGGCTGAGGGGGAAATAGGAGGAACAGGAGAAGGGAAAGGAAGTGGGGAGATGGAGGGAGGGCACAGGGTCACACACAGCAGTGTCTTGGCAGAGAAGTCTGTGCCAGGAGGATTTTGTGTAGCTAACTGGTAACGGAGTGCAACCAGGGGTAGGTTGGGGAATGTGGAAGGGATGCTAATGCTGGGAACAGCCTTGTTCTTAAAGGCGCATATGTAAAGTCTGGCTTGGATGCAGTGAGGTGACCAGGTGACTATGTTTGGTGGCAGTAGAGGAAAAGTAAAGGGAGGGCAAGGCTGACCATAGATGAAGTCAAAGCCAAGATCCAGTGCCAGCCAAAACCTGTGGCAGGACCAGAGCACCAAACCTGAGACTGGCTTCCAGGCAGAGATAAACTGAAATGTCCACAGCTACATGTTTATAAGATATTAAAGAATCGTCTGGGAGATAGTTCTGCAGTGCAAGTGCTTCTGCACAAGGATGACGGCCGAAGTTCAGATCCCTAGCATCTCATAATTGCCTGGTGTAGTTTATGTGCCCACTGCTACAGTATTCAGTGGGGGTGGGGAAGACACAGGGAGGGCTGCTGAGGCCCTTGGAAATCACACATTTATCTACCATGCACTGAACCAGGCAACTGAAATTCTTCTGTGACCTTCAAACCTGACTACATGTGTATATGCATCTGCATACAAACATGCACACACACCACATACACATAACACACACATACACACAAAGAAACAAACCCCTAACTGCGGTTAGATCTGGTTAGATCTTCTACACTTTAGGGAACAAATAAATGAGCTTCTGCAAATAAACAGGTCCATACATGTACTTATGTAAGTTGATTTTCTTTGCAAAGATAATGTTAAAAGATGATGTCCCGGGTTTCAGCACCAATGTTAGGAAGAGGATGAAGAAGAGTGGGGGAGATATGGCCCATGGAGGTATAGCGAGGGCTGGGGGTAAGGGGGATGCCTCTGGGGGGGCCCATGTTGGGAATCCCTTCCCTCTGAGGGACCAACCACAAGACAGTATAGTAGAGAATAGAGTTTATTCAAGTCATGGGAGAGTTAAGAGGGTGGTAGAGGAAGAGAGAGAGAGAGAGAGAGAGAGAGAGAGAGAGAGAGAGAGAGAGAGAGAGAGAGAGAGAGAAGAGAGGAACAGAGGAGTAGAGGAGTAGAGGTTGGTCATGAAAACGTGGAGAGAAGAGGGGGAGAAGGGAAGGGGAAAGAAGGGGCAAGGCCAAGAGAGCAAGAGAGAGAGCAAGAGCAAGAGAAGCAAGAGAGATGGGGGGAGGGGGGAAAAGCAGCCCCTTTTATAGTGTCAGGTCACTGGGGCAGAGCATACCTGGCTATTGCCAGGTAACTGACAGGTGGGGTTTACAAAATCCCAACAGATAATCCGAGAATATGTCTTGGTTCTAATTGTTTCAAAGTAACAGATCTAAAAGTGGAAATTAAACACTGCTAAAATATTTTCAAATGTCAACCATTATACTTTCCCTTTAATTGATAACCTTCTGAGGTTTATGGTGGGATACTCTCTATTAAGATGGAGCAAACGGTCAGGCCCTGGGGCTTCTTTCCCTCTTGGTAAAACCGCAGGAGAGAGTAGTGGGGCTGGGCTCTCCCTTTGCCTCATTTTCCTTGTAAGCTGGAAGCCCAGCTGTATAGCAGCTGCATTTTAGCTGAGTCCTGAAACTCCTAAAAAACCCAGATGCCAATGCACACTATGAGACTGTAACCTGCTTTATTCTCTGTGAAACCAGGAACGTGAGGCTGATACTGGTAACAAGGTACAGTGCATATAAAAAGATGTAGGCAAGAAAGTCATAAAGGAAAATAGCCCAGTTCCATATTATCTTAACACTATTAAATCTCCACTTCTTCCCTTTAAAATGAGAACATTCCAATTTCCCACAGGATTGCTGTGAGAATTACACAAATGTACACAGTACTTTCATAATAGTAAAAAATGAGTAAATAAAGCAATTTTAAAGTTACCTTCTGTTTCTCTCCCTTAGGTAAGTCGTGTGTGTGTGTGTGTGTGTGTGTGTGTGTGTGTGTGTGTGTGTGTGTAAACAAACCATGCCCTACCAAGATGTAACCTGCTTAGCTCTTTATGTCTTTCTCTCATGTATTGTTGTGGAAGCATTAATTAAGGATGTGGGATGACAGTCTTACCTATTCCTTATCTAGGAGTCAGGGACTCACTTTATATTCAAGACTGGTTCATAACATGGACCAGGTGGTCTTGAACTTGCATTAGTCCTTCCTGCTTTGCCTCCCAATTTCTGGGATTGCAGGTACTGGCCAATAAACTCAGGTTCTCCTTTCTCTAGTTCAAAAACTTCCCCGAGTTTCTTATTTTATGCTGATGAATCTTAAAATTGTCTTTCTAGCTGTGGTCTCTGAACTACTCTGTCACATTTAGTTAAATGTCTAACTAACATCACAAGGCAATAAGGCTAACACAGTTTGGTGCCAACTACTTGGCTCCCACCATATTTTACTTCTCACGAAAGGCACTGTAATTTGAACCCCAAGAGGCTATTGTGTTTGCACACTTGGTGCAAAGCAAGTAGCACTGATTGAGAAGGTTCTAGAACCGTTAAGAAATGGGGTCTTGTTAGAGGAAGTATGTTACTGGGGGAGGCTTTGAGGTTTTATAGCTTAGACTCCCTTCCTGTTCTTCTCTTCCTGAGTTCTTCACCTCCTGATGTCTCTGGAGGTGAACTAACCTCATAAAACAATCCACCTGTAGAGAAACAGTTGTAATCCTAAGAGAAGGTAGTATTTTTCAGGCACATTTTCTATTCTTCTCTGTGCCTTTTTGTAATAACACTGAAGCAGATAATCGTCCCAGGGTCGAACTGAGCCATCACTTGAAACAATGTGCCACAACAATGCCGGAAATGGCTCTGCCTTGCCAAACAGATGGCCATCAGGAAGAGTAGAAATACCACCTGGAGCCAATTGTAGTAATTGCCTGAAGTTAACTTTTTCTGACTAAAATAAAGCAAGTTGCAGCAGTTCTAGAACTGCCAGGAGCATTCTATGGGCACAGAGCATGCTCTCCCCACCCATTTCCTCAGAGCTCAGCTGTGCGTCATTCAGACGGCCCGTTCTGGACTGTTATGTTCACGTGTGAACGATACGACAGACTCGCAAGCTTGGACAAGAGTCCTTCCCACACCCAGTGCTTCTCTTCTGTTTAGATTCCTTCTAAATTGCTTAAAGCCTTCTTTCCACTCAAACTGGTGGCTCTAATAGAAACTCTTGCAGGTCCTACTGGCCCAGCCTCTGTGTTTTCACCAGAGGCTTGGGGCTCTAATGGAGCAATGCTGGCTCATTAGCAGTCAAAGGGGCACAGGAGTGGGGCTGTGTGCACAAATGGATTAATGAGACCCTAGCTTAAATACACAAAATCCTGTTCTCAGAGCCCATCTTTACCAATGGACTCACTAACTCCTCAGCCTTTATATACAGTGGGGACTCATGAGTCTTCTCTCCCTGAGATGCCCCTCACTCCACAGGGGGGCTCATCATGGCCTGTTCCTAATAGAAGCACATTCTCTCTCTCTCTCTCTCTCTCTCTCTCTCTCTCTCTCTCTCTCTCTCTCTCTTTCCTCCCCCCACATTAAAATACTCCCACTGACTAGGAAGAGTAGATGCTATACATTTGACTGAATACCTTATTTTTTTCCTCAACAATCCTCAAGCCATATGGCAGACATTCCATTTTTTAGGTAATACTGAGTCCATCAGTGTGACTGCTTTTGTTACTAAATCACAAGAGTGGGAAATCAAAGACTTAAAGGAAAGATGGAGCTAAGCAAAGGAAAGTGGTATCATTTGGGTTTCTTTGTTGTGAGAAACACCAAGACTGCTAAGAAGGAAAGGGCCCCACAACAATCATTCATCCAGAAAATGTCTCCCCATGATCATTTTGATGGAGACAACTCCTCAGTTCAGGTTTTTTCTTCCCAGGTGACTCTTCAGTTTCAAATTTTGACAAAAATAAATAAATAAATAACCAGCACAGGTTAGACCTGTTAGGATGCCTGAGCTTGGCTAAAATGTGCATGTGCTAGGTATATGATAAATATTTACTAATGTATTTATGTTTATAAAGTCGAGTATATCAATGGGTAGAAATACATTTCATAGGCAAACTAATGGATGGTGATTTACAAAGAACTCTAAAATACAAGGTATCAAGAGACACAAGTAACACTTCAGAAACCACACATCACTTCTCCAAACCACAAATCAATTATCTAAAGGGCTGTGGCTTATTCCATTGGGAGGTCCTAGGGATGTTAGGAGCTGATTTCATGCCATTTTGTCAAATGGCTTACAATTGCTGAGCTCCACAATCGTAGGACCTAAAAATATTCCAATTCTTTTAATTCCTTTTACTAGAAAAAAATCATGTGGTTAAGGAAAAGCTCGCTGACAGGAAGTTGATGACGAAACTATGGAGAATTGACTCTGTAAATTGAGATTGCAAAGTCAATGTAGTAGTGACCCTGAACCCTCTTACTTAGAAATAGGAAGCTAAATTTTTACTTTATTGTGCGGCAACTGGCTGCATTCTAATAGATGAATAGATTTTATTTCAGCAAAAGACATCTCTCTTTCTCCCCCAACACTTAAAAGTACTTCCCACTAGAGAAATAGTAACAAAGGGGCAATAAATGATTAAAATAAAGATATGGATTATAAGCCTGTAAATTTTGACAGTTCTATAAATATTGGGATAATTTTCTTCCTAATGGAAATCAGCAAGCACGGCACATAGTTTTTCTGGTATAAAATTATGCTTACTTTCTAGAGCACGAGAAAATTCTGGGATGGAACATACATTTCCCATTTGTTATTTGTGTTGTTTGGAAAGGCTTCATATTTCTGCTTTACACTAACATAGTCTTATTGAAAGATCGATGATAGTTATAGCATCACACATGTGTTAACATGGAAACTAAATATAAGTGTGAAGATTCAAACACACACACACACATGTGTGCGCACCTCCAAATCAATCAGTCTTATTATATACCTTGTCTACCTGAAGGAATGTATAATCCTACATCTAGGGTACATAAAGTGAATCAGAATCTGTAGCTGCAATTATTTAACTATTGATATAAATATTGCTAATTATTTATTGAATAAATAACAGTGAAATAACCACAAATTATTTCTGTTAGTTAATTAATTAATATATTTTGGGAGAATGCAGCCTGTAAATTAGAATAATCTCTAATTTTTATGCTTCCTAGTAGTAATCTCACAGTAAGAACACGTATTACTCATTAAGATGGTAGTCTTCAGATTTTAACACAAATAATTTGTATTGTATTGCAATTTGTATTGTATTGCTTTTTCTAAATATTCTTTAAATTTCCACATCCAAATTTGATTGAATATTGTAAAGCTTGTGTTTATTTATTTTCTTTCTTTTTTTCAGTTCTCAGGTTTAAATCTAAGACTTCGTGAATGGTAGGAACAATCTCCTTCCCTTTGTTTGGTTCTTTTGAACAATAACCTAATTAAAAACACTGCTTTCTTCTTCTTGAACTTCATATGTTCTGTGAGTTGTATTGAGTGTATTCTGTGCTTTTTGACTAATATTCACTTATCAGTGAGTACATACCATGTGTGGCTTTTTGTGACTGGGTTACCTCACTCAGGATATTTTCTAGTTCCATCCATTTTCCTGAAAATTTCACAAAGTCATAGTTTTTAATAGCTGAGTTACTTCAGTGTGTAAACATACATTTTCTGTATCCATTTTTCTGTTGGGGGCCGTCTGGATTCTTTCCAGCTTCTGGCTATTATAAATAAGGCTGCTATGAACGTAGTGGAGCTTATGTCCTTGTTATATGTTGGGGCATATTTTGAGTATATGCCTAGAAATGGTATAGCTGGGTCCTCAGGTAGTATTATGTCCAATTTTCTGAGGACAGAAAAATCAAAGTGTGGATGCCTTAGTCCTACATAGAATGGTGAGCAAATAATCACACAAGGTGGAGAGAGGGAAGGACTTGGGAGGGAGAGAGGAGGGAGAGGGGGAAGGGGCAGAATCAGGTGTGGGAGGAGACAGAGGGAGATGTACAGAGGTTCAGAAAATTGAACAGAGGTGTGCGTAACGAGGGATGGGGAAATTGAGGTAGCCAACAGAAAACCCCAGATGCCAGGAGAGTAAAAGTATCCCAGGACCCAATGGGGATGACATTAGCTGAAATGCCCAACAAAGGAGAGAGAACCTGTAGAGGCCATATCCAGAGGTGAGGCTCGGCTTCTGTTTGAGGGATCAGACCACCATTTCAAACATTTTAACTCAGATTTTTTTCTGTCCAAAGGAAATACAGGGACAACAAAGGGAGTAGAGGCTGAAGAAAAGGCCACCCAGAGATGGCCACATGGGGATCCATCCTACATGTAGCCACCAAACCCAGACACTATTGTTGGGGCCGAGAAGTTCCTGCTGACAGGAGCCTGACACAGCTGTCTCCTGAGAGGCTCTACCAAACCCTGACCAATACAGATGTGGATGCTTGTAGCCAACCATCCAACTGAGCATGAGAATCCCAGTAGAGGACTGAAGGAGCTGAAGGGGTTTAAAACCTCATAGGAAGAACAACAATCTCAACGAACCAGATCCTCCCCCAGAACTCCCAAGATCTAAATCACCAACCAAAGAGCACACATGGAGGAACCCATGGCTCCAGCTGCCTATGTAGCAGAGGATGGCCTTGTCTGGCATCAATGGAGGGGAGGCCCTTGGTTCTGTGATGGCTTGATTCCTCAGAAGAGGGGCATGCTAGGGTGGTGAGTTGAGAGCAGATGGGAGGGTGAGGCAGCACCCTCATAGAAGCAGCGTTCCGGGGGTAAGGGATGGGAGTTTTGTGGAGGAGAAACCAGGGAGGGAGATAGCATTTGAAATGTAAATAAATAGAATGACCAATAAAAAAAGAAAAAATACTACTTGCTTTTATTCTGATATAGATTAGAGTGTTAATGTTTCCTATTCTGCATCTAATACAATACTTTTCACAGAGACACTGAATCAACCTTACCATTTACTTTGCCTCCCTGAAGTAATCATTAAGTTCTGAAAATATTTACCTCTAATACTTTTAATCATAAATCATTAATATGTATTGAAAAATTCAAATATTTATATCTTTGATAATTGTGAGCATTTAATCCCTTTAATTTAGATAATGATAATTGGAGACTGGATGCAGAATAAATTACTAACATGCATAATTTATATTGAAAAATATTGTTGCTTCTTTATTACTTAGTTTATTTATTTCCCAAGAAATACTTATTGAAAATAATTTATACAGAAAGTATTACTTGATTACTTAAATTTAACTCAGGCTCTTCCACGTTGATAGCTAGAGCTATTCAGATTCAAGACATATATTTATAAAATCATATGGGTTATTTTTATAATAGATAATGCATCGACACACACTCTCGTAATATATTATATTATATTATATTAATAATATATAGTGTATCTGCTTCATCTATTAGACAAAACTTAGGCTTAAATTGCTTGGTACCTTAAGATGGAATTTCTATATTGAACTTTATGGGTGTATAGAGCTGGGTTCACAATAGAGAAGTTTTACATGGGTGAGTTTTTCCTTCAATTTAATGTATAAGTATATTAGAGACATTGCAGGCTAACAATATATTACTTCATAGACTTTGGTGGGCTTTGTCATCTACTTACCTTTTAATTATGTGAGGTACATTTTGTTCAATTCCCATTATCTCTAATATAAACAGAGTATTGCTTTGGTGCCTGGGGGACTGCCTCCAGGATTCCCCCTGTAGATACATGTTGGGGGGGGGCCTTAAGTCCTATCTCTAAAGTGTTTGTAATATACCACACATCCTCTATACATTTTGTAGATCACTTACACTAAACAAGTAATGTGGAAATGCTTAGTGAACGGTTGTTTCTGATTTAAAAAATGATAAGGACAGTAAGTCTAAATTTATTTACCGTAGACACTTTTTTTTTTTTTTAAAGCAGGTTATGAGCAAGAAACAGATCGTTAGGGAACCTGGAGCTTTGTTTGGGGAATAGTAAAGGATACAGTGGACTCTGTGAGAGGCCGTTCCGCTGCTTTTGAGGAAACCTTGGGTGGATCACAATGTGTTTTGAGACACATATCCAAGTAATGAATATAATGTTGGCCTTCAGAAAGCAGTGAGAAGAGGAAGCGGGGAGGAGGCTGGTAAACTGGGACAAAAACAAAGAGTGACTAGAAGTACACACTGTTATTAGGAGAAAGAGTTTGTGTGCTTTACTCCTGCAGTTGTATTGTGGTGAGTACTCTTTACACACTAGTGATACTGTTGGGATTTGCATGGAGAAATTGTACATAGTGGCTGGTGTCGTTTGTTACATCAGTGATGGCTTCATTCTCACATAGAGAAGAATGAAAATTGCATTTGAATTTATGGCTTGACCTCACAAAACATATACTAGAGTATTTAAGAATTTACATGCATGCTCAAAATTATCCTTAAGAAACAGAGCAAAGAATAACCCTCACTTAGAAAACCGGAACACCATGTGATAAAGATACAATGACCATCAGTTACTATCTGAATGGTATATTAAAATCTGAAGTCCAGGCCTTAACTCAAGTAGCATTTCCCATTTAACATTTTAAAGAATCAAAACCCTTTTTTAACCTACTCCAGGCTTTCTTATTCCAGCTTGAGTTGTAAACTGTAGAAGTCATACTTAGCCTCGGTACATTCACCTGTACAGTTTCCACTGCAGCATCTCAGTGACAGAAATAAAAGAAAGCATCTTCCTAAAAGCTTAAATAGTGACAGAATTTTTAATATAGAATTTGTGCACACACACACACACACACACACACACACACACAAGTACATATGCACAAGAATGTAGTGGCCTCACAATCCCAAAGAGGGTGTCAGATCTCTTGGAGTCAGAGTTACATCTAGATGTGAGTTGTCCCACGTAGGTGGTAAACCCTCTGACCTCTATGGTAGCAGTCTGTGTTCTTAACCTATGACCCATGCATCTAGTCCCAGAGACGGGAAACACACAGGGAACTGGAAGGTATGCTGTTTCTTAGAGATATGTCATAATTTTATGTAGTTTCTTTGGATGGTCATTGGTGACATTTGATATATTATTTTGGAAACCTATGATACGAGTACCCTCTGTCACTCGGAAAAACATAAGCCACACTCCCAGATGGCTGCCCAACGCTCAGTGTAACTCCTGGTTCATTATCTGATTCTGAGGAGCCCAATGCCTTCTGTGCCACATCTGGAAACAGCACCGCTGTGTCCAAGACTTCCCTGTGCACAAACAAGATGCGCACTGCCAGAAGACAAAGTTCACCTCAGTCTTGCTTCATGTTCCACCTGGAAACTAAACTTAAATTCATCCAGAGATGAGGCTGAAAACAGTTTGTGGCAGTGCACAGGAATACACAATAATCTAAAAACGTGATCATTCCATGAAGCTCCATATTTACATATCTTTCCTTGAAGACTGTATCAGTCAGTGTCTGTCTGACATAGTTGGAAATAAAGGCATGTGAAACCACACATTTTAGGTTTATTTATTTATGTTTGCTTGTTTGTATACTTAGTTTGGATATCTATATTTGTGTCTCTCTATATATTTAATTAGTTTGAAGTTCTGAATTTCCGATACACCCTCATTGATCTGTCTATCTATCTATCTATCTATCTATCTATCTATCTATCTATCTATCTATCCATCTATCCATCTATCCATCCATCCATCCATCCATCCATCCATCCATCCATCCATTTCATGGACCTACTCTAAGAATTTATAATTCCAAGTGAGATGAATCACAAAAATAACTTTTAATAGCACCATTTTTCTTATCACACTAGGTTAACACTGGTTTTATCATTAAAAACAAACACAAATCAATAAACCTTAATTTGTCAAGTATAGTTTCACATGCTTTTCCCTAATCCTAACCCTTAGGAGGCAGAAGCAGGAAGATCTACATGAGTTTGAATCCAGCTCAGTCTACAAAGTGAGTTCCAGGACAGTACAGAGAGACTTTGTCTCAACAAACAAACAATAACAAAAAGGACCCCCACTACTAAAATAACCAAAGTTACTACAGAATTAACAGTACCAACTCTAAGAAGCACTGAAATAGAAATCCATTTTCTAAATTCAGTGTGATCATTTATGATGGAATTCATGGTCCTTTGGCCTAGGTGCACTTTGGACTGTCTTTGTGGGAAAGTAACAGAAAACGTATTGATCCTAACTGATAAATAAAAGCATTCCTTTGTCAAATAGAAAAACTTTTTAATATTTGACTGATTGTGTTGTGTACTTTGTAGCTAGATGATATGACCATTAAAATAAAAACTAAATTGGATTAGTATTTAGTTCAGTTCTCAGAATTTTCTTGGACATATCCTTGGCCTGCAACATTAGAAATTATTAAGAGGTCTTTCTGAATTTTAAGTGTTATAATATAAATATCATTTGTTCAATGTTATACAGATAGTAATTGATTTTCTACAATAAGCTTTTATATGGAAAGTTTTGATATCAATAATGTAAAATAATCTTTCAATGAAACAAGAAATTAAGAACAAAAGCAACCAGTATGTATAAGTTTACATAATTTATTTTTAAAGGGATGTTTAAAAATAATAAACATTGCTATATTAAGTAGAGCTGACTTTTTAAAATTAGATTTACTTTTACTTTTTGAGCACAACTGTTTGCCTGTATGTATATATGTTTATCTGCACAATATGTGTTGAGTGCCCATGGAGGCCAGAAAGGGCACCCAATCCTCTGGAACCATAGCTAAAGAAAGCGCTGGGAACTAAACAGCAGCCCTCTCAAGCACCGAGCCATCTCTCTCACCCCAGATTTGACCTTTAAGAGAACTGAAGGTATCAATTGTATTGAAAACTTCTATCTCCTTTCCCTCAAATGTCAAGCTTTCAGCAAGACTTGGTGAGCCAGGAATGTGGCTCTTCCTGTGACATGGTACCAGGGGTAGACAATATTAACCTCTGAAAAGTGTTACTCGATGGTATTGAGACTGTTAATTACAGATTGAATTTTCATTAAGCCTTTTTCTATAAAGACCCTTTCATATTTTTCTGTGACTAAATGAAGTTGCTGAACGTGAGTTATTCAACCAATCCCCCACTTGCACATGCCTGATAGATTTGAGATGGAAACTGCTGAAGGAAATTATACTCCAGTTACAAAACAAATTTCTAATGAGAGATGTTAAAGACATGACTCCTGCTTCATGATAGGATAGTCTGCACTCTTTCCAACACTTTTACAGTTTCCTAGTCACGTCGGAATGAACTTTGCATAACCCTGTTTGCAGACTCTCTAGGGTCCTGTTTCTGGCTGACACTCTTCTGTGTTGACTTCAGTTGGGTCCAAAACAACAGTTCAGTAGTAATTCATAGAAACATTTATGATGGACAGATGGATGGGCTGTACCTATCCTTTGATGTGTTTGGTCTTTATAGTGCAAGAAGTTATCCAGTGATGTGTAAGTTTTAAAAAAATCCCATTCTTATTCCACATTTTAACAAAGTTGCCTTCACATATATAACCAGGTGGTTCAACTCACTTTTGGAATTAGCTGGGAGAACCTCCTGTGCCTTCTTATGTTACATTAAACCCAATAACAGGGGCGTTTCTTTCAAATGGTCTTTGCATGCTCACCTGTGAGTTTACCATTGCTGTCACAGTATGACCTAAGCTTGTAGTACACAGGGGAGGCAACAGCAGAGTCAATCAATAGCAGCAACAAGGGGCAGGCTAGGGAGAGCAGTAGTCGTTGTGGAAAGGCAGCTGCAGAAATGACTAGGGAAAGAGGCAGTGGGAAGCAGAGACAGCCGGGAAAAGGCAGAACAGTTGGAACAAAGCAGGAAGAGAAGGTTGTCTTAGAGTTTCAATCGCTGTGATGAAACACCGTGACCCAAAGAAACTTGGGATGGAAGGGTTGATTTCACTTACAGTTCCATGTTACAATGCACTGGGCCAGCGGGTCAGAACAAAGCTCAAGATAGAGTTCTGAAAGCAGAAACTGAAGCAGAGGCCATGGAAGAACGCTACTTAACTTAGTTTGCTCCTCATGGCTTAGACAGTGCTTTCTTGCAGCACAGAACTACGAACCTCGTGTGAGCTCAACCTTCTTATACCAACCAGCAATCCATAAAATGCACCACTGGCTTCTGCACAGGCCAGTCTGGTGATGGTATTTTTTCAAATAAGGTTTCCTTTTCCCAAATTACTCTGGTTTGTGTCAAGTGGACATGAAACTAGCCAGTAGCCAGCACAATGGTCAAAAGCTAAAGATAGAATCTGAGAATCCAGCTCTTTGAAAGGTTAATGGTTAGCTGCCAAGCCACAGAATACCATGTTCTGATGTGTAAGGCTTCAAAGCTGTCCCACCTGAGCTGGTGTTGAATGGTATATCACTAAATGCTAAAAGTGAGATTTTACTCACTGAGTGCCTGCATGATCAAATCCTAGAACAGTGACCCTGTAACCTTGCAGCTGCAGCTGAAAAGCACGACTTGCTAAAGGCATTGTCACAAGTATCTGGAGCTGTCAACCTCCTTGTCTCTGTCTAACACACAGTGGACCTTTAGCGTTAAGGGATCAAAGATCATCAACACTACAACACAACAACAAAAGCAACAGCAATAGCAGCAACAACAACAACAACAAAACCATTCTTTCTCTACTCAGCAGTTTTATACAACCAGGGGAAAAGAGAGCTAAATCAACTCACTGGTAGCTTTTTGATAGCAAAGTAGACCTAGCAGTTTAGAAGACAGAAGCTGTGCAAAAATAATAAAAATCGCATAATACTTGTAACAAAAATCTGGCCAAGGAAGTTGAATAGGTGGATGAAGAAAATCAGTTCGAAATTTTTATTTTATGTCTATTTCTATGAAAACCTAAGCTCCATGTCCCATCAAGAGCTTACTGTTGAACACTGTGGTCAGTAACAAAGTGCTAGAAACAGCTAAGCATTAAATAGCAAATATATTTTACTGGAAATGAACAACACCAAGTACTAAGTCTGAAATGTGATTTCACAAAGGGTTGGTAACCCAGTCACATGCTGTCCATGGTGAAGATGGAATGCACTGTTATTTAGAAGGCTATTACTGACCTCTCTTTACCCTTGGAAGAGTGAACAAAAAGTATTAGCATAGAAGGCTGACCAATGGTCAGCCATCCTTTCCTGTTCTCTCCAATCTTGGTTGCTTGGGATTCTGAAAGCTTAACAGAGTTTTTGTTTTCCATGCAGTCATCATATTCATAACTAGGATTGGAAAACTCTAAGTAGGTAAGTTATTTTCTAAAATTGTATTATGATGTCTGTGATGTCAATGAGCCCACATGCAAGAATGACAGTCATCATAGTGATAAATGATTTAATAACTGAAGAAATGCATTATGATCCCATTATGTCATAAAGCATCAGCTATAGAGTACAACCCATTTAATGTCAAAAATGACAAAAGTATTGTATTTTGAGATAAAATGTTAAAATTTACTCAGGCACTTTTCATTGGCATCATTTTATCTAAATAAAATGATACCATTTTATTCTGAACTTCCTGAAGTCTAACCTGTGATCAGACGCCACTGGCTGCCACTTACATGCCAAGTCTATCCTCCAGTTCTTGCTTAGCGACTAAATGAGAGGTCAAACTTTCATTCTACCCAAGGCTTAAAGACGAGAGGCCTCCTGGCTCTCCCACCTCCCAAAGGCAAACTGGCGTGACATCTTCATGCTCGGAGTTGAAATGAGGAAGGCAGGCAGTGGTGTCGTTTCTGTTAACAAAATTACATAGGCCAGGCCAGAAATAATCTTCCATTTTAATAAATGTTATGGAAATTCTTATACATCCGTAGGCAAAAGGTGAAGGTATAGAATCCAGAATGAGTTGAATTCTATTCCACTGAGCCACTCATGCTTAAAGTCTATCAAAATTATGCCCTAAAACTCCATGGAAATCCAATCCCTTTTTGTGTCATGCTCATATCACTCCTTATTAAACATTTCTAGAACTCACAGTGCCTAAGATCTATAAAAAATTAAAAAGGAAAGAATCAGTTCTTTGTCCCTCGAGTCCAAACTCAAATGTCCCAGGGGCTGTGCTTAGTTATTAAGACCCTCAGAGCCCAGCCTGCCTGCAGCAGATGGTACCCATCACAAGCATCCCTGCACCTCTACCACATTGGGCCGGAATCATTTGATGGCAATGAATATCTTCCTTGTCTGTCTACCATTCAATACAGTGCAGAACAACATATGAAAAATGTCCCATGAATAAGATCTTCCATGAGATAAGAGTGGGCTATTCTCCTTTCTATGAGTAGTATAGCATTTTATCTGTGAATACTACTAGGTTAGTTATACAGAAGATGAACATGTTACCTTAAAGTTTTGTACATCTTAGTTAATATTGGAGGATTGTCATGCTGCAAACAAAATGTCATGGTGGTTTTCATACCTATTTGATTTCTTCATCAGTTTGCATTATCAACAAATCTTCAGGATGAAGGCAAAGCCTAATTTATTGGACTCATTCCTTAGAAGACAATCCTTCATTTTCATAAATGGTAGGCTATTATTTCTCGGGTTATATTTTGTTTCTTTTTTTCCTTTAAAGCATGACTGAAGAAACCATTTTTGTGCCCAATTTGTACTCTGTTTCAATAGCACACAGCTGTGTAAGAGACTCATTTTTTTTCCAGTTCAATATTGTGCTCAAAGACCCGCAGAAGAACCCATGAAGCATGTTCACCTAACTATCATGAATGAAGGACTGAATAGAAAAGGAAGTTGATAATTTTTAAAAGCCTGTCTTGTCATTTCATCTTACGTAAATATAATTTTTAACATCATTAATAAGTTCAGTTTTATATTAATGCCATTGGGAGGGTTGTTGAAACAAACCAACAAGTGAGTATTTGCTTGCTCAGACACAGTTGCTCTTGTTTGGGAATAAAAGGTCATTTACTGGAATTGAGTAGTGATGCTCTTCACAAGTATTGATGTTCGGCCAACTGAGACTGAAACTAATGTGGGAGAGGATGTTGCTGTTTTTCTCTGGCTTTCTAGTCAGCTACAAAGGGAAATGGTGCAGGCAGGTTAGAATCCAGCTGCCTGTCTTTACAGATAAAGAACATGGATACTTACAAATATCTTTCTTTAGATCCTCTTAAAGCCATTACTTCCCAGGAGCTTATAATTTGGTAAAGCAATTCACTTTAATGTTAACTCTCAACAAGCCTCAATGTTAGAATTCAAGAAAAAACACACTGAACTATCTAGATTATTGCTATGTGTGTGTGGGGGGGGTGTTTGTATTTTATGTATGTTTCTGTGCAAAGTCACATATATGCGTGCATATTTGTAAGGCAGAAGACTGACTGGCAGGAATACCTTGCATTTCCCATCCACATTTATTTACTTTCTGATTTTTAAGGTACATTTTCTCTCTGGGATAGAACAGCTAGAACTTACCAAGTAAATTTGGTTAGAGGGCAAGACAGCCCCAGTGATTTGTGTATCTTGGTCTTCACAGTATTGTGATTACAAAGGCAGGTTTTCGTGCCTGGCTTTATACATATACCTTCTGGTGAATAAACTCAGATCCTCATGCTTGAAATGTGAATACTTTACCAAGTGAGCCACTTCCCCAGCCTCAGAAAGAGCTTTTGATTGGCCTTAGTTTAGTTTCTATCATTCATGTTGAAAACAGGCTAGCAATTTTTTTTTTGCTTGTAAATAGCTGTGAGAAATTAAAATAGAAAATGTTTTGAAAGATGGCAGAAATGCCATTCAGGATTAGTGATACATACATTTCCATTGTGTCAAATTAATAATAATTTTCTGCAACCCAGAAGCCAATTTCAAATATTTGAGAAGCAGGCAAGGGAGGAGATGGAGACTTAGCACCTGTTGATCTAGGTGGAGAGTGGGCCCTGATAAAAGATTAAATGACAGATTTCAGCTTCACGCGATGAGAACCTTTATTAACCATGCCGCTATCCAGCCAGGGGAAAGATCATTACGGGAAGTGAGATCCCCTGGTGATTAGATATGTGTAGGAAAAGGTCAACTGACAACTTGTCACAGATGTCATGTAAAAAGACCTCGCCTTGGTTGGCAGGGTCACTAGGGAAAAACCAAGGGCTCCTTCAAATGCTTTCATTATAAAATAGCATTAACCTGAAAAAAAATGTAAATATACAGATATGGACAGAGCTTGAAGGATGATTGATGAAATGAATGATCAAGACATTAATTTTTTTTCTGCCACTAAAAATACATAATGGCTCACCAACTCAAGAGAGCAGAGAACAAAGCAACCAGGAAATGTTCATGCATCTACTTACAGGCTGTTTTTCAATTTAGCTCACTCTAATAAGATACATGAATACTAGGGAATTTAAAAAATAGTATTAAATTTAGTTACTGAAAAGGCTAAGGGTCTTATTTGAAAAATTCATTCTTTAAGTGCAGCCACAATGACTGGGTGATATGAATAGAGTATTAGATGCAATCAAGTTAGGTCTACGCAAAAGAATAGTCAAGTAATTTTATATAAGCATTTTACTTTGTATGTATCTAATCTAGTACAAATTGTTATTTATTTGAACTAGCATATACGTATGTGGTGTGTGTATATGTTTGTGTGTGTGGGTATGTGTGTGTGGAGTGTGTATGCATAAGTTTATATGTATATATGATATATGTATATATATATTATATATCTTTGTGTGTGTGTGTGAGGAATATGTTTATCTGTAATATCCATAGCTTTGATCTCCAGATCAAGCCAAAGAGTAACATTTAAAAAGTGTACTCCAATTCATTTTTCAATTTCAGCTACTCTAATTGGATTATGTCTTTCAAAGTATCCAAAAGTATGCAACTTTATATTGTCTGCTCTAGCACAACGGTCTGCCCTTGCCTCTGTTATTCCATATAAATGCTCACTGCTATTAGGGGAAGCATGTCTTCACAGAGTGGTAACAGATCAGATACATGGAAACAGCCCATTGTATTCAACACACCCCACCCTCATTATGACCACTCCATCAAACTCCACAGAACCTTGACATCTTCACCTCAATTTAACACAGAATCCCCAGCAGAAAAATCCTGAAGTTTAGTGCAAAGAATAATTCATAGACAGACTCAGACTAATGATGAAGATGACTGTTCTTTAAAATATTGTTAAGTTTGGGGAAAATGAAATCTACCTGGACTTAAAATGTTGGTTTAGCAGGAAAAACATTAATAGATTCCCACATGATGATTAAAAATGGAAAAGACATTTGCATTTGTTGAAGTTCTTCATGTAAGATTTTTCTGTGTTGCTTCACATACTGATACCAATGGTCATGTGACTATAAGGCAAAAACCCTTTATTATGTTTGAGAAGACAGACTGCTTTATTAGCCTTGTTTCTTCAGGGTTATTCCAAAAATCTCAATTGCTGAGCATGATAGATGGTGTGACGTATTTCTTTATTATGGAACATTTTCCTTTAGACACTGGGGTATAGTTTCAGCCCAGAATAGCAGCAGGGGTGGAGAGTTAGCTTATGGGGGAAGGGATTCACCTGAGTGGAATCCACACAGCATCCATGTGGGTTAGAGCATCTCAACCTTAAAAGGAAGAAGAAATTCACAGCTAGGTCTACCATGTCAAAACAAAATAAGGAACCCCTGTAAAGTGCTTCCTTTACTAATTGCACATACAGCTATAGATTATCCTAACGCCCCTTTAATTTTATTTATTTTTTATTGTTTTAAATTAGTTAAATAAAAATTGTGGTGATTCTTTACCCAACCTGAAGTAAGTCATCGCAGTTCAAAAAACATTCAAAAATGTATTTAAATTATTTTTGAGATTAACATAATTATAGTATTTCCCTTTCCTTTTGCTCCAAACCCTTTCATGTCTCAGTCTTCCTTTTCTTTCTAAACATTCAGCTGGAGGTAGGAATATCCAACAATGACTACTAACTTTCAAATTGAGGTTAAATTTAGAAGAATAAGATACACTTTTGCCAAGATTATTAAGGCTCCTAAAATGGATATTCTCCCCTTTCATCTCAGCACCCATTATGAGGTTATTAATGTAACCCTACTCTTTGCTATTCAAGGGCTATAGCAAAAGGTATCAAAATAACCATGTTCACATTTATCATAAAACTATATAGGGAAGACCGCAAAGAGCCGTGACATTCCTTTACCTTGCCCTAAATAGGAAAAGAATACAGTGTCCATTTTCTATTATGATTTGAAACCATAACCTTTGCAGCATGAAATTTCAATTTATGAAAGAAAGAGCCTTAAGTACTGAATCTGAGCAGGTTACAACTGGTTATATGAATATCAAAATTGCACAATTTTCTAAAAATAGATGCATTTAACTTCTTCCTCACAAAAGCCGTGTTGTTTTAGAACTGAGTTCTAATGAGACTTTATACTTGTGGATCATGAATGCGGGCTTCAAAACTAAAATTCACTACAAAGTTATTGCAAGACAAAGTTACCCGGACCTGGGTCATTTCTATTTCCAGCACATCTCATTTGTATTCATTATTAAGCTTATAAAAATAGTCTTCATTCCCTGCTCTGGAACTGCACGATTTATCTCCAAACTTCCAGTTACTAATATACATGTTAAAATTGTATGAATCATTGAGGGCAAAAACACTAACACATCCAACAGAGTTTGAGCTTGGGCTCTGGAAAACCACCCAACAGCAGAAAGTTCTACGGTAAAGATGTGGTAAAGATTGATAATGGTTCATTTATCATTTAAATTTATGATCATGAAATTCTTAATAAAATATATTATTACTCTGCACAATGTATGTATTTTGCTATAAGATAATGTTTCTCCTTGACCTGACTAAAGATTTTTCCATGAAACCATCTGTTTCAACGGTGACAAAAACAGCTCATCCCTACAGAGGGAAAAGCAGTGACTTTCTTGTCTTGTTCCAAACTGGTATCTTTTCGAAGCTCTCACACACCTCTATCTCTTTAACTTGTCTCTTTGGGAGAAAAAAATGCTCATGGAATCAAATAAAATCTCGTATGTTGTCAATTCCAGCAGTTTATGTTGCAGAATTAAGAAATAAAAATAACAGCAGATAGTCTAGACCAACTTTCCTCACTCAAGAACAAAGGTGCCATCAAGGCAACTAGGTGCTCTCAGGAATGTAAACATGGCCTTCTTTCTACAATACAGCAGAGTGTGAACAATTATGAAAATACACTCACTTAAATGGAAGAGACTGGATTTGCTTGGAACTTAGAAGAGCTGCCTTAGTAAGGCTCAGCACTGGTTGAAAATGGTGTAAACTTTTAGTGCATTATAAAGATGAAACATTAGAAACTAAGGGTAAATGGGAGGGTTGTATCATAAAATGGAGCTATGAATGAAATTGATGCACTCAAAATGAAAACAGAGAACCCATAAAATGCTACACATTTTGTATAAATGCCTTGCAAAGCTGGTCCCAAGCTATTGACTAATCCATACAAAAAGGAAACCATACATACATACATACATACATACATACATACATACATACATACATACATACATACACATCACAACATTGTATGCATGTTATGGAGGATGAAAGACATAACATGTGTCAATAATTGTATCTGAAATTTACTAGAAATTACTCAAAAAATGACCAACAAGGCAGAAGGTGGGAGGTAGGGAAATATCAGTCAATGTTACATAAATATATTATACTAAAAGGAAGAAGCTTTCAAAAAGCCACATGGTATAATATATATATATATATATCCATGACAGGCTGGATTAGTGGTTTGCTATAGATATAAGAAAGCCATTGAGACACACTGCCAATAGTTTGTGGTTTTCTTTGTGTGCTAATGAGTAAGTCCAAAGTTATTTTGTTGATGATTTTACAGGCCAGTGGATATACTACAAGCACATACACACACACACACACACACACACACACACACACACACATTCACACACAATACACAGATAAATATAAGTGTCTTTCTTCTTTTTTTTTTTTTTTTTTGTTTTTAGAAAAGAAGATGGTCTAAATAAATAACTTCAGAGCCCATTCTTCTCATTTCCTCAGTGTAGTTCGAGGGCATCACATCATCTACAGCTTTAGTATCAACACTTTTTAGGGAACCCAGTCTGACAGAGCAGCAGCAGCAGCAGCAGCAGCAGCAGCAGCAGCAGCAGTAGCAGCAGCAGCATGCAGAGACTACTACTGCCCAGCATCAATAAGGGCCACAGCAGCCTTTTCTGTTTCTCTGTTTCCTGATGTTCACTGTCTAACTAGCTAGTACTATGGTAAGTGCTTTGGAGAAGTTTATTTTATATGTTCATGAGGATGCTGAGATGGGGAAGCTGGGAAGGTATCATATTCAACAGTTCAACTTTATCATATGATTTCCAGCCCCTGCGAGTGTGCATGCCTACGTGAGTGTAGTGTAGTGTGTGTGTGTGTGTGTGTGTGTGTGTGTGCATGTGTGTGTGTGTGTCTTTATAGATAAGACACTAAGAGCTTTGAGAATTAGAGTCCCCTTCTTTAGAGATGGGAATCTGGGTAATTTAACTTCAAACATGCTTACTTTATGTGCCATATTGAAGCCCACTGTTCTCTGCAGTACTGGCTTCATTTTGAATGTCTGTATCCCCTCCGCAAACAATGCTGCAGTGCTGAAGAGATGACATCTGATTTTTTACAGCTAACTAACAATTTTACAAATGATATGGTTTATAAGTTATGTTCTTAATTCCCTAGAATGATGTCATCCTTGCTCATGTGAATTCGGAAGTGCTCATTGAATGGCACAGAATGGGGTGTAACTGGGCCATAATTACATGGGGCTTTCAGCCATGATCCTGTGGGTACAAATATATTAAACTAGACATCTGATCATCTCTAACAACTGTGATCTTCTATTCTGGAGCAAAGCTTGCAGCCTTTTGGCCTGTGAAGACTTCAAATATGTTCCACTGGACTAGAAACTGGAGTAGCTCAAACAGCATCTAAGTTAGAGAAAGGGTTGGAACATATTTATGAAGATCGAAGGTATTCTGATGAGAGGCAAGAGGTTTTTGGTGGTAGACTCATAATACATTATTTGAATCATCCTGTATTTGTTTCTATGTGTGAGAACAAGGGAAATAGGAATATGTCATGCCAAGTATTCAGTTATGGAAATATTCATCTAGGGAAGGGTTCCAGGATTGTGTATAAAAATAAAACCTCAGAAATTACACGTTTGTTGCTTCATTGGCAGTGTAACCCGTCCAGCATGTAGAACACTCCCCAGGACTGTAGTTACGGTGGTACATGCCTGTATTCCAGCACTTGGGAAATGGAAGCAGGAGGGTCAAAATTTTAAAGTTGCCTTTGAATATAATGAGCTCCCGAGCATCCTGGGACAAGAGCACCTGCCACATAAATCACAAAATATCCATCAGGTTAGATGGTCAATTGGCACCAGAGCATCATTGGTGTTATTCTCCTGCCTCAATCTCCCTGGGCATGTGGGACTTCCTAGGGTCGTCCATAACTGCTCTACTAAAGATGCTTCATTCCAAGCTGCCTGTATTTGTGCTTCTTTAGTGAAAGAACAAATATTTTCTTTGACACATCTCTGCTGCACCTCATTTTCCAAGGGCAGAGACATCACTCAATTGCCTAATCTCCCATAATTTCATGTGTATTTCTGCTGGAATTTTAGTTTTCTCGTCTAAGATACATAACTGCTCCTTCCATTCCCTAGGCTTATAAAATGCCCCCAGTCTGTCACAAGCTCTTGTCAAAACACCCAGTATCTCTCTCTCTCTAATCTCAAGGGATCCTCTTGTCCTATCCCTCTGCACTTTCACGTTTCAAAAAATGAAAGCAAGAAAAAAATACATTGACAACAAGTAGCACTGCCACTCCACTGTCCTAGAGCCTGACATAAACACCAGAGGCCAGAGGTTAGTGAATGCCGAAATCAGTCCTACCCTGTAATTATCCACAAACTCCCCATACATAAAACATTAGCAACAAGAACCTAGAAGTGGATATCTGGACGACAATCAACATTTAGGCAGACTGTTTGCGCTCACATACATTACTGTAACTGTGTAAATTAATGTATCACTTTTCACTCTAAACTCTTAAAGTCATAGTGTTTGGAAATGTGGAGAGATGAAAACATGTATATAAGTATCTTGCCTACTATAAATTAGTATTGATATTTAAGAAAGTGGCTTTGTAGGGTCTGATAAAACTGTGTGATTGAGGAAATACCAGGAAGAGTCAGCATAACAGAGGCATCATGGGTACTCTAAGCATCAAGGGCATAGGTGTCAAGCTGCCAAACCCCTTGGAACTTGTACAGTGACACCTTGCACCCTGGATACCAGTCATGATGCTATCAAACATGATGTGTCTACCTGGTTTGTGCTCTTGCTTCGGTTTACAATCTTCTCTTGTCCCTTTTATGCATTTTTTGTTCCACTGTATGTTGAAAGTATGTAACTTCTTTAAAATTTTTATAGGAATTTATAGTTAAGTTTTAGCTCTGTATAGAGCAGAACTGAGAAGTCTATGGGGATTCCTGCAGATGTTGTGAAGATGTTTGTATTATGTGATAAACAGGGTTCTTCAGTGGTCAGGAATAGGATGCTGTAGCTTGGGACTGAAATTCCCCTCCCCCAGCTCTTTTGTATTAAACACGTGCTACCAATCTATTGAGCTACAGGAAGGTGGGACTCAGTAGAAATAGGTTATGTTATTTTGATTCTACCTGTGAAGAAGATGTATGGCCCTGTGCATATCTCTCAATTGTTCTGTGTCACTGTTCCATGAGCATCCACCTCTACCACATGCTCAAGTCAGGATCAAAGCAAAGGAGCCACTTGGTAATGGACTAAAGCTGTCAAGAGCACAGGTCAGATGCTACACATCACTATCAGTGATCCCGCTGAAATTATTCCTGTTATTGGTAACAGATATGGTCAGAGATAATACAGAAATGCACCACTGAAATTCTTGGGGGAAGTAACAGCAATAACAGAAAATGCATCCCTGCATATACTGTTATCTGCTGACATAGTCTTTAAATAATCTTCAATTATTTGCCAGCTTCAGGCACTTTTGTGTTCAGCCCTTAATTCTGAAATAAGAAAAGCCTAGAATCTCATGAAACTAGTCTGGTGAATAGCAGTAAAGGAAAATAAACCAACATGGAAAAAAGACAGAGAGGGGCCATACCTACTTACTCTTCCTCAAAAGTCTCCTTAAAACCACAAAGATCTGATTTGTAACTCCATCTTTTACAAAAGACCAGCCATGACGGTGTGTGTATGTAGCCCGAGCACTGGAGGTTCAGGGGACTGAGACAGGTAAAGTCCTCAGTGTCTTGGCCACCCAGTTTAACTAGTCTTGGTTCCGGGACTGAGACAGGTAAAGTCCTCAGTGTCTTGGCCATCCAGTTTAACTAGTCTTGGTTCCACAGATAAGCTGGAGAATCATTTGAAGAAAACAACTGACATTGACTCCTGGCTTCTACACGTACTTGGGCACATACGCATGTGCACCGATATGCATTACTGCAGAAGTACATGCACAAAAAACATACACGTGCACACACACACACACTTTATATAAAATCAGGCTAGTCTCTCTTCTTGTACTACAAAAGCATAATTATCACCCTGTGCCTAAAAGGTTATCACCTTTTATCACAATTTATCAAATGATTACATGCTAAAATACACTCATCTGTCTTATTAATGGTTTCTCAGTTATTTAAATTCCAAGGGCCATGGTAGAACAGCAAAGGACAGGCAACTGAAACATATGTTGTTCTAGGTTATTCATACCATTTCCACACATGATCTACTAGTTCTTGTCTAGAGAAATAATTATCCAAGGGCATTTTGTTTGAATTTACTTTGTAGGTTGATGTCTATATGCAGGTGAGAGCTGGCACTGGTTAGGTGATACATGCGTGATTGGACGGTAGAGAGCGGAGCAAGGATAATGTCTTGGTAAGGCGAAAGAGAAAGGAGAAATAAAAATGAAGATGGCGGAGGAGGATGGTTCAGATAAAGGTGAATTAGATGGATTTTATTCTGTGTAGGTGGGCGGTTTATATCTTTATTAAGTGGCAGTGAATTTATTGTTTGGATGTATTGTGGAATTGAGAATTTAACATATAAATCTAATTGCTAGATTACAAGTTTCTGGAACCTTGATTTTACAGGGCTAAGGACAGTGTGTGACAGTAATGGCTGAGAGGCAGCTGGAGTGTGTGGATCGCGCCCTGGTGCCTGCACAGGTTGAGTATGCACCAGGCTTGCTGGCAGAGTAGCAGCCAGGTTCAATGTGCCATGTGGCCTAAGGTGCTGGCACTATCAAGGGATAAAAGGTTACATTTTTATTTAGGGCAACAGGGATTGAAACAATGTTTTAGGCAAGAATTCTCTAAGAAGTTAGGATTTTCAGCCGGTTTTATTTTCTAAGTAAGAGGGCCAGCACCATGCTGAGTCACTGTGTCATGCACAGGAACCTTCAACAAAAGAAACACTGGGAAGAGTCTCTGCTTGCAGGCTCTAAGTCCCCTGATGGGAGAAGGCAGGCCACCCTGATCACAGAGAGATTAGAAGCTGCATGATTCTTTAAAAAATAAATAAATAAGAGAATGCATTTAAAATCTGGTTTATTTGTTTTAAAGTTGGTATAAAGATTTAATGCTCAAGTCTTACAGGATCAACCTTATTCTGTCTAAGGTGGGCCCCCAGGGAATTTTGGGCTACTGAAAAAAACTGCACCAAGATGTTATACAAACAAAAAACAAAAGCAAAGCAAAACGACACAAACAAAAATTAAAACTTCAAACTACAGAATCCGTAAACAATCAGCCAATTAAGTACCCAGTTCTTAAACCTGTGTTTGAGGACGATTTTTGCTCTACAGAGAAAGAGATGGTTTGAAATCCACCATTTTGATCAAACATGTCATCTTGTCCTGGGCATGCCACTGAAAGCAGTGCAGACAGACCTCAGCTTGTGACAGAATCGGGTCCCAGGATCCCACTGTGAGTTGACAGTGCAGTAAGTTGTCCGTGTGTTTAAAGAGACCAGACTGTATTATATCACAGTGGCAAAGCACCACAGGATATTGTGTCCCTTTGTACTTGTGTGGTTGACTGGGAGCTGCAGGTCACTGCTGCCATCAACATGACCAGAGGATAACCCACTGTAGTTTTGACAGAATTTTGGAAAAGCAGCAAACTGGCTAAAAATCAAAAATGCAGAAAAGAACAGTAAAACTCAAGACACTGGGGCCTGATAGATTGTTCAGGGGAAAGGTGCTCCTGCTTATTCTAAGACGTGAATTTGATTTCTGGACTCTACCTTGCTCTGATAAGTTTTCTTCTGGCCTCCAAAAACATACAAAGACACACACACACACACACACACACACACACACACACACACACACACACACATAAAATAAAGTGTTATTAAATTCAATCTTTCTAAAACACTGAAGTTGTTAACTAACGTAGACTTCCACATCTGCTGCAGGCGCCTGCTTTTCAGCCATACAGACCTGATGTAATTTCATAACTGTCTGAAGGTGTTGGATAATCATTTTCAAGGTCAATATCTGCTGAGTAGGCCTTCACAGACTACATGGTAGAGAGGTTAGCAAACTGCTTTATCACCATGAATACAACGCTGCTCAATTTGAATGGTCAAAAATTACCACTTCAAGAGTCTGGCAATCAATCAAAGTCTACCAAGTTGAGACATTCTTGTTCCTGAGAAACTTCTGTCTGTGTGGGAAGAAGAAATACCCTCTGTGGGGTCCTGAGGCCAGCATGTCCCATTCTATTATAGTTAGTTCATCGTGGACCAGACACTGCGCCCTGTGCCTACACACATTGGTGAACAAGACAGACTATGTAGGAATGAAAGAATATAAATTCCCACCATTACAGTTGACTTTTCACTGGCCATAAAATGGGTACAAAGCACTCCGGTTTTGCACATAACCTTGAAGTTCCAAAAGCACATAACTTTTTACATGATTTCTAGTTTAACTAACGAACTTCAGGTATATAAATATATAATAAAATAATTTCAGTTCATCTCACAGAGGATGAGTGTGATTTCGGACTTATAATTGGCTCTAACACTCCCTGATTGGTCAATGTCACTCTGAACATTAGGCTTATTGTCTAGTAGGAGAAAGTTTCAAGATGGCCTTTTGGGAACAAAGCTCATGATTCTCTGTAAGGGCATCTTATATACAAATATCAACAGTGTTCACAGGGAGCCTTCCTAGGCTTCTTGTGACACATTGCATTACCATAATTAGCATAGCATTTGTAAACACATGCACCTTTTTAAAGGCTAATTGTTTTAAATGTGAAAACCACATAGGATCATATATATTATATATTATATAGTACTATATATATAATATATAGTACTAGAGTGTAATCTAAATCCCAGCATATTCTCAAATATATAACTACGAGGCTATACATAGATTTTATTTAAGCTATGAGGTCAAAATATCAAAAAGATAACATTCAGTTTCTATTTAATAAATGTCGCTTACACTGTGCCAAACATTAGTCTTGCCCGTTTGCATTTCTTAGGTTTTCTAATTCATGACATCCCCAGGGAGCGATTCCTAGTCTGAAGACTGTTTTCACAAGAGGGCACTGAGTATCAGGAGGTTGACTAATGTAACTTGTCTGAGGCACAGTCGGGCAGTGACTGGTGTATGGTGAAGCCTGGATTCAAACGTAGACCAACTGGTTCCAGACCCCAATCCTCCTCTGCTGAACTCATAGAGCATATGTTCTTATGAGCTTGTCTTACAAAGCCAGATATGCACAGAGAGAAAGACGGGAAGTGAAATCTTTCTTTCTTTCTTTCTTTCTTTCTTTCTTTCTTTCTTTCTTTCTTTTTTGAAACAACAAACCTTACTGTTTTTGAACTATGAGCTCACCTACACTCATTTCCAGCTTGCTCTAAAATAACCACTTCATATACACAAAACTGAGGAATAAATTTTGTTGACTTGAAAGTTAGCTTAAAACAATTTTAAAAGAAAAATATTACCTGAATAATAGAGACATGGAATTTAAAAAATGATATTGGATTTAGGTAAATCTCTAGCATTTAAAAAAAACAATTCCAAATCACAAGCTTCCATACATTCCATATTATGTGCACATAAGTTTTATATATAATGCCAATCATGACCAAACCAACGTAATGCACATTCTTGGGGTTTGTACTGGCCGGTTTTGTGTGTCAACTTGACACAAGCTGCAGTTATCACACAGAAAGGATCCTTTGTTGAGGAAATGCCTCCATGAGATCCAGCTGTAAGGCATTTTCTCAACTAGTGATCAAGGGCCCAGCCCATTGTGGGTGGTGCCATTTCTGGGCTGTTAGACCTAGATTCTATAAGAAAGCAGGCTGAGCAACAGGGGAAGCAAGCCAGTAGGTAACATCCTTCTATGGCCTCTGCATCAGCTCCTGCTTCCTGACCTGCTTAGGTTCCAGTCCTGACTTCCTTTGGTGATGAATAGCAATGTGGAAGTGTAAGCTGAATAAACCCTTTCCTCCCCAACTTGTTTCTTGGTCATGTTGTTTTTGCAGGAGTAGAAACACTGACTAAGACAGGGCTAAACATATATATGAATACATGTCTTTTGTTTACCTATTTGATGAATTTGCTCTCTCATTTAGGGATACTAATGCTCTTCCTGTGGTAAATAAATATATGGTAGTTTTATGGTTCAGATACATGATTACAATGTGTTTCCCTGGTCTATTTACTGTGCTCTCCCACTAGCTAAGCATGAATAGTGACATCTGTGTTCTTTCTCTCTACATCAGATTTCATCTGCACATTCAGTATTTTCCCCATTAGCATTGGATGATTATTTTTTTGAAAGAAATTTATAGAAATGAAACATATTTTATTTGGCTGAGATGTTCATGGCAGGCTTCTAAACCCTTCTCAAGGGATTATCCAAATGGATAATGGAAATCTACTGGACGATGAAGAGACAAGGAAACATAAAAGGATGGAAAACAGATGTTGGGAGCCTCTTGTTAGTGGAAAGCATAGCACTGCAGTAATGCAAGCATGCATCTGCTACAGGCATGCATCTGTGTCTCCACTGGGACACTGAGAAAGAAAGTGCAGCTAATGGTAAGACAGGCAAGGAGCAGCTCTCGGTTGTGTTGCATTAGACACCTCTACTATGCAATCTCTGTGCTGTCACTTTCATAGTAACATGAGGTTTTGCTGATAGACATGTTGAATGAGACTCTATCTCCATTATGGCTTCTTTCTATTTCTGATTCTGTTACTGTACAAGTTAATCAGGACATGACTCAGGGCATAGCATTTTTAAATGTCAGCAAAGCTGTAACATCAGCTGTCTGAATTATCTGCCTTTTCAACGTTGCCATTGAAAAGACCCTGCCAACCATGGGGAGAAGATCTGTTAGTTGCAGTCTGGAGAGGTTTTTGTTTGTCATCTGATCTAGTTTTAATTTGTACATCATCAAACATGTAAGGAAAGTATACTCTTTATGGGATGCCTTAGCTATGCAAGAGCCCTTTAACTCAAAATGAAGACTGATAGTGAATGCTTTCCATGCAGAGTACTGAGTGCATACATGGCTGCATTTCTGTTTATGGTCACAAATAAATGGGGGAATGCTTCAAATTTAAAATGTGGAAATGCAATGCAGTCATCAAGTGTTTGGTCTTCTAGTGAGGTACGTGTTTTAAAAATTAACTAAAAGTGATCGTCACATAAAAACAATTTAAGACATTTACAATACCTTCTCATGCAATCTAATGCTCGGATGAAAAAGTCTTTGTGCAGCTGATGCTCGTCTCTCAGGATGGAGCACTGTTCCAGTGTCACTGACATCGATGTTCTGTCTTTGGCACTTTTGCAACAGGTAAAGCGAATGCCATTGAGTTTGCGACAAATCTGCAAGACCGGAATGAAAACAGGAAGTCAGATGGTTCCTTCCATCCTGTCAAATGCAAAGACACCTCTTTCTCACTTTCTAAGGTAGAGGGCTAGCTTTGGCTGGTTTATCTCTTTGAGTGAAAAATATGGGATGATCTTTACCACCATATGAGATGTCACAGACCCCACAGAGGAGCCATGCTGGATGGCTGATTTGCATAAATGCCCCTTACAGCTCAGGAGCAACCACTTGGCTAAAAATAAAGGAAGCCCTCAAGTTCTTAGGCCAGTTTCTTAAATGCCTAATTGAAGTCCAGTTATTTGTAGACCAACCAGCCCAAATCTCGTCATTGATGTGAGATGGTCTTGGGAAGTCCCAAGTTTTAACATTTGCATGTCTGATGTTTCTCTGTGAATCTTGTTATTATAAGTCAGACAAGAATCTCCAAGTCATGATTGTCCATTTTCTCACTGTCCTATGCTTGGCATGTAAATCTCTCTGCTCCCTTTTCTTAGGCATGATAAGTTTCCGAGATGAGATACCAATAATCAACCGCAGCATCAGCATTGCTAATCAACATGCATTTAAGATAAATTTAATACGACACAATAACCATCTACTTTATTATCTGTAATCAACGAGGCCTTAAAAGTGCCTGCTCAGAGAGGAAACATAAAACAGGTTTTATTGTGAGAATTTTCACTGTATTTTAATTGTGGTTCTGGTACTTAAATTAAGATTTATATGTCCCTATTAATTCAGAATTTTTACTCTCTTCTATTTCCAATAAAAGTGACTACAGGAAAAATGAGAGTATAGTTATACCTTACAATCTCTTTTTACTTTGAAAAAAATTAATTCTTTAAGATAAATACTATTTCACATTTTTAAAAGCTGACTATATCCACAGTCATAAAATGGAATTTAATGGATACTTTTGAGATTAAAGTTTTAAAATAATTAATATTCTTTAAAACATAGTACTACTTTCACAGGTGCCTCTTCTTGAGATATTCAGTGCTCTGCATTAAAGTCAAATGGAGGTAGGGTGTTTCTCCCTAGTACACAGGAAAATCTTGATTTTAAGATACACGCTTGCTTGTATATACTCAGACAACGCTTGGTTTCTGAAAGTTTTTCTCGTTTATTATTTAAATTAAATCAACTTCGGTATAGCATTGACGAAGGCAGAGTTTCATTAGATAGGTATAAAGAGAAGACGGGAACCAGGCAAACAGAAGGAAAGCTTTTTGGTTATGTCAGAGGGACTCTTATATTTCTTCCTGTTTAGAGTATTATTAAATTGTTCTGCTTAGAAAGCTGATACTGAAACCAAGCTTTCAACCTTCAGTGGCACCAGGGATCACACAGTCAACCATCAGCTGTGTTAGACCCTGGTGTGATTGGTATGCACATCAGAAGAATATTTTAGAAATATGCATGCTTGACGGGAAATGTTTATGTATCCAAATGGGAAAATGTATATCCTAAGAGTAGATATCCATTCAGTTTCCTGTACCTATCATTATTTTATCTTTTCAGAGGATTTACCACATGTATCCAATGACATACTTATATGGCCTCCAGATGTTGGAGCACCTTGCAAATGATCAGACTTCCTGTATGCTGTAATGTTTCCAGCAAAGCATGCAAAAGGACATACAGCTTCCCGTAACAAATTGTTGTGAATTAATAACCACGGAGCTCTCTGAAGACACCCAGACTTCTGAAGTTAGTGTGGGACTGAGCACATCAGGTGACTGGCCCATCTGAAAGCAGAGATCCTACCTCTGCTCCCCTGCTGCTCTCTTCCAGCACACAGGGAGCATGACAGGCGCTGTCCTCTGTCTTGTGCTTGGTTTCATGATAAATTATTCCTTCCCCTGCTCGGGAGGAGACTATGTAACTTTGGAATGAGCAGGAAGGCTGATGTAAATGCTTTTGATGGAGCATAAATAACCTGTACTGCAAGGCTAATGAACCTGAACCCCGAATTGTAGGAGCGACACAGCCAAGGTGACAAACAAGATGCTCATCAAGAGGTCACCAGGGCGCTTTCTTGGTGACAGGATGCATTCCCAAGGAAAGTCCCTAGGATCTGAAATTTTAACAAAAGTTATAAGTTTAATATGAACTCTGTTTCAAATTGCCAGATAAGAGCTTAAGGACCCGGGCATGATTCTTTCCCTAATTCATGTGAAAGTCTAGGCAGGGAAACAGGCAGATCTTCTACCCCGAGGATACCATTAAGTGAAAGAAAGCCATACACAATTCAGCTCATTACCCTCACTACAATCAATCAGTAACACATTTTATGCCAACACCTAAATTAACAAACAGGTTTACATGCTCATTAACTGAACGATATGTCCCTGAGCCTTAAGTCGGGAATCTGACAAACATGCAACTGACACAGAACTGCAATCCCATGTATTTATCGTGACAGTTCAAAATTCTGTTTGCTACAAAACATTGGCAATTGTCTACAGTAGGCAACACCCAGAAAACCACAGATACTTCCTTTTCACCTTGAAGCACCGAGCAAACCCCAAGTTGGTAAGGGGGGGGGGTCAATTTCCCTGTTGAGTACATCTTTCTTTCTCTATTGATGAGAAGACAAAGGAAGCAATGATGCTTTATTGAGGGAGTAGCCTTAGACCCCACATGCTGAGTCCAGCATCACTTGTTGGTGCTGCCTTACTGGGCAGAAGAGGAGGGTCAGGGGTGCTTACCGTTGCTGCCAGCCACATGATTTCTACATTTTTTCTTTTTTTGGCTTGAATATTTTGGTGGAGATTGTCCAACAGTCCTTTTAAATCATTTTGTTCTTGAAAATGTGAAATATCTAAAGGATAAAAAGAAATAAAGAAGAAAACCAGGAGACAGAATCAGCTCGATGCTTCCTACGGTGTTTTCTTGCAATACTTCTGCAAATATAAAATCAAAACAAGAAATGTCCACTGGACGAAAGACTATGTAAGGGAATCTTATTAATCCCTTCAGTTTTACCTTCATCAGTTTCCTCTAGTCCGTGTAACTATGGTAATATCAAACTGTCCATGGGCACCATTACCAACAAGGAAAACGTTTCTCATCAAGACGCATTGCTTTCCTTTAGGCAGCATTTGCCAGAGATGTATTGAGATATCTTTTTTTTTTTTTTTTTTTTTTTTTGCAACTAAGTAGCTAGCTGGATCATGGCTATATATTAAGTTGGACACAAGAGAATTTATAAACATGAAGCCAGTTTCTAAACAAAAATTTTCCCCAGCCTTGATGCTATTGACATTTGGGTCTGGTTTTATATATATATATATATATATATATATATATATAAAACCATTGGGAAGGGAACTATTGACTGGTATGGGATTTACAGCTGCTTCTGTGAAGTCTTCTGTGATGTCAGAAGGAGTCTTTCAATTTTGACAGTGAAAACTGTATCTATGCATTGCCAAATGTTTCTTACAGGAAAAGGAGGAGCCATTGCTGTCAAGGAACACAGGTTTGACAGGGAAGGAAGATGGGGCAGATGGTTTTGAATGGCAATGGGGATGGAAGTGGGGCCAGGGATGTGCTGCTGCTCCGATGTCTGCATACGAACCACCAAAACATGGGTAACAAATGCCCTGTACACTAAAGCTGAAGGTGATATGAAATTATGAACCAAATGTCCCTGAGACTTGATAAGATTAGATTCAGTGAAGGGGGAAAATGCTCCTTAAAAAGTGTTGGATCTGTAATGCTGTGGGAGCTAGCTCTGTATCTAAGGCATGGAGAATTTCTGAAATCCTCAACTGTGACTAAAAGCCAGGAGGTACGTAAGAATTAAGGACCTTGCCCAATTCAACCAATTACATGGAAAACACAAAACAGACATTCCTAGTTCCAATCACAAAACTAACCCAGATTGGTTTCAATAGCAATGAGAGTTTGCAAGTTCTAAGTTTGTACCAGATGCTTCATTAACCAAATGGCTTGTGTGAGTAGTTCCTGACACTACTGCCAGAAAATAGGGAGAGGATCTCAGCGTGATTATTTGCAGCAATGCATATGTAGAAAAAAAAATCCTACAAATGTTTGGGAAGGAACACTATTTCACTAAAAATGATCATATGTCTTCTTGGGTATCATGAGTACAGAATAAAATGAGTGTTCTGTATTCTTCTGTGTGTGTGTAAGTGCATGTGTGTGTGTCTGTGTGTGTATGTATGTCATATGTATATATTATGAGTCAAGTTAAAAAAAGACAGCATCACATTGTTAAGTAGACCACTCATGGACAGACAGCTGTCTTTACACTGACCTGTGTCTGTAAGTTTATACAACTAGAAAGCAATACATCCTTAGAAATTAAGTAGTCATCTTAAGGGTATACAATGTTATGTATTTTCTACTCTTTTTTATCATTTAAGGTAAATACACGTTGTTTGATGATAGTAGAGCCCTTATAAAAGTAACAGCAAGCAAAACATGACCATGAGAGAAAGAATCAATGATATAAGATCTGCCCTTAAAAATCTCCATAGTTTAATGATGGGAAATAGATATTCAAGCCAACAGTAAGGGCAAAAAAGGAAATTATAATTATAACCAGTTGACAAAGGTGTCAAGTCTGATGGACAGAGTGACAATTCTAAAGAACAAGTGAGAGCAGAAGGCCCTGCACTCTGAGCCTTTAGAAGCACTCGGGGTCAAGGGGAACAGGGCAGAGACATGGGCACAGAAGACATTGCTGTGAGACATTGGGTGTGCCCAGTACCAAACCTCTGTGTCTCTCTGTGATCTAGAGTCTGGGCTCCAGGCAGAAAATACCAATCACTCCAATCACTGGTCACTCACATCTTCAAGGTCCAAAAGACTCTTTTAAATACACATCACTAAAATAAACTGCAACCATTTTTAAAGCAGTGTAAAACCCTATGTCTTTAATGCAATATAACAAAGTCTGAAACTGTGATACAGAGTAAACACAGGCAATTAATTAATATATGCTTTATTATATATTTGCTATCTTCTGACATAGAGAGAACATGGTGAATATGTGAAGTAATAGATATATTAGTTTGACTATGCTGGCCATTTCATTATTTCTGTATTATTCTACCAATTTGTCTTTCTTAAATGTGCAGTCTTTATTAATGCAACATCTCCTGGAACTAACATATTATATACACATGTCTGATCTGTAACAAAACTTTTGTGAAATAACATTTAATCTTAGAGCATATAGTGCATCTTGTTTCTGCCTATTTAAAAAATTCTAGATGCAACCTACCCACAGGATGCAGCACTAACAGAGAGAACCAGTATATAATCTTGAAAAACATTGGCTTAGAAAAGCTTCATGGCAGAGCATGCTGTCATTTGGGTGTTGATCTTCCTGCAGAAGCCACATAGCAAATGCATAATTCCTACAGTGAGCTTGGGAACAGTAACACCCTGAGGACTAGGGACCCTGGAGCACAGCTTAGGGCACTAGTGTTGCTCTTACAGGAGACTTTGGGACTGCAGCCTTTTCTCCTTTCTTTGCTTCCTACCTGGGCCATAATGTGATTTTTCTCCATTGTGGATTTCTGTCATGACAGCCTTATTGTCAAAAATCCAAAGCTGTAATGCCAACTAACTAAGGCCCCAAGAATATCCAAAGCAAAACTTTTCTTTTGTAGATTTGTTATCTGAGTTATTTTGTTATAGCAAACTAATATCACCTAGCAAAAAGAGTAGTATATTCCCTCAAAAGGGAAGCTTTTAACTAGTCTCTGAGCTTCTAGGAACTCCAGAATTTTCTCCCAAATCTTATTTGTTCTTACATGGTTAGTGGAGTTTTACAAGCAACTCTGGCATTTTTACAATAAACCAACGTATTCAGAAAAAAAATATATTTACTAAATTGATTATTTTTTCATTGTTGACATGGGATTTTTACACTCTGAGCATTATAAAAGACAGTTGTAGAACATGATGAAAGGCTGTAGACCACCCATGCACCCATGAGATCTCAAAAATACAATATCTTAAACATGGACACAGCAATGGACATGACAAAGGTTTGTCCCTAGCAGAAGAGCTGCAGGCAACCTCTGCTGAGGAAGGAAAGATCATTTTCTCTCAGGAACAACCCTGGTTCTCTGATCAGGTGGTCAGTTTTAGAAACAATGTATGTATATATTAAAATATTACCGGGAATAGAAAACAGTGATGTCAAGGCATTTCTCTTCTCATTGGAAGAAAAACTTATATGTTGAAAAGCCATAGGAAGAAGTGAGAAAAGGTGCTTTTATTTTATCTGTGAATATTTTTCTTTTACAGAAGTCTTAATGCTGGGTTATTGATTCCCAGTAACTAAATCTTTCTTACTTGTAGTGGTTTTATTTATTTTTTTTAATGTGAAACTCTCCTAAGTCTCTTGAAACAAAGTCATAAATCCAGAAAAACGACTTTCAATTCCAGTTCCACCCCTGTTTGACATGTGGTCGGGGGTGAGCTGTTTGGCCCAGTGCCCCATCTCCTCAACTGGCAAATGAGAAGAGCAGCCCTGGCGTGCTCCATGAAGCTGAAGGGATGACAATTAATAAAAGCCGTGGTGGAACAGCCTACATTATTCATCCTGTTTCAACAGGAAAAACTGAGAAAGGTGTCTATTGCTCTTGGAAACACCAGTTTCATCTACGTATCCAGATATCCAGGATAGCAAATTCCCTACACACATATGGGTACCAAGTCCATCCCACTCACAAACCCGTGGGCATCTGTCTACTGCTTCCCCACAGAGCACATCAGGCGAAACCAAGATTATCTTTTATGCCTATCTGCTGTGGTTCACCAAATGATGTCCCTTCAAAAGCAAGTGCTCTAAACAGAAGAGTGACCAGAATCAATGTCAGAGTGATGCTTCTCAGTGGGCTAACTCACATGTAGCACTGGGAGCCACTTCATCATCGCAGGGTCTCAGGGTCAGATGATACTACATACAGTGCTAGAGAACATGGCACGTTGACATATTCTACGTCATGAAAAGAGAAGTTCCACAGTCATGTCAATACAGTAAGGGAAACACAGAGATCGAGTGGGGACCAAGCTATCTCTGTTACACTTCGGAGCCACTGAATCGGCCCTCTCTTGAAGCCTGCCTTACTGCTGGGGTCTTTAGGGGCATTCATCAATAAATATCCTTTACTGTTCAAAAAATAGTTTGAGTCAGGGTTTCGTCCCCTTGTCACCAAAGATATTTAAGTTAAATAGGTGTGTGTGTGTGTGTGTGTGTGTGTGCCACTTTTTAAATGTGTAGTGTTACTAGAGTATGAAAAAGACAGATACAATCATTTCTGAATAAGCAGCCAAACAGCTGAAGCTGGGATGATGTTTCTTAAACACTGTACTCTTGTTCTTTGGCATGATTAGAGAGCTGGGGTCTAAGTCCTCTCACCTTAATCAGGGTGAAATTGAATCTTGACTAATGAGCAAGACAAAAATAATGGTATTTTGTGAGGTCGGGTTGTAAGTGACTACATAACTCCTATCTGATTATTCTCTTTGAACTTTACTGTGTGTAGTTTTCTAAATTGTCTTTATAACAATAAATCTAATATAAACTAGGAAATGTTCGTGCCACATATAAGTTCTGTTTGGGTGAGCATGGCAACAGAAATTGTGCCAAGTTATCCCAGGTGCCAGGGCATGAATTCTGAGACCTCCAGACACCAACGCACTCCACGACCATTTTTCCTTATACCATGAGGCATAGACATGAGAGAAGAGAAAAGATGCTCTGCCATCTCTATTAGACTCCCTAGCCCAGAAAATATGTGAGCAGAGATTTAATGATGCTGTTACATGTCCGAAATCCCAGCACAGTTTGTTACATGGTAGTATCTAGATAGAAACATCCCAGTAGAAACAACTTAGCAGAGATCATGCTGTATACAGCACATTGTTTTCCCTGTGTGCTCCTGTTGGCAGCATACTCTGCAATATTAATCTACTTTAATTAACTTTAAACAATCATAGTTGACTGTATTAGCAAGCACATAATCACAATTAGAAAAAAGTCATTGAAATACCTTAAAATTATACATTACATTCTTTTGGAGGCTACTCAATCTTGAAAGGCATAAAAAGACAGTGGCACACTAAAGGTAGCTTTGTACAAATCATGTTTCTCATCTACCTATATGAAGAAGGCATTATAAGAAATCAAATACCAACACATCCAGAATCACAGAGCTCTCAGGACCCAATGAGGATAACTTTAGCCAAAATACCTAACAAAGGAGAGATAGAACCTGTAGAGATCGCCTCCAGTAGATAGGCATGGCCCCTAGTTGAGTGATGGGACCACATACCCATCTCAATTTTTTTAACCCAGAAATGTTTCTGTTGAAAGGAACAAAATTGGAACAGAGACTGAAGGAAAAGCTACCCAGAGACTGACTCACCTAGGGCACCATCTCATCTGCAGATACCAAACCCCGACACCATTGCTGATGCCAAGAAGCCCATGCTGACATGAGCCTGATATGCCTGTTCTCTGAGAGGTTCTACTATCACCTGACCAATACAGATGCAGTTACTCACATCCAACCATCAGACTGAGCCTGTGGACCCCAAGGAAAGAGTTTAGGGAAGAGCATAATTTACTGAAGGGGATTGCAACTTTGTAGAAAGAACAATATCAATTAACAGGATCACCCAGAGCTCCTAGGGACTAAACCACCAACCAAAGTGTACACATGGAAGGACCCAATGCTCCAGATACATATGTAGCAGAGGATGGCCTTATCTGACATCAGTGGGAGGGGAGGGCCTTGGTCCTGTGGAAGCTTGATACCCCAGCATAGGGGGATGCTAGAGTGTTGAGGCAGGAGTGTGTGGGGGTGGAAGAGCACCCTCATAGAGTCTGAGGGTGTAGGATGGAGGCTTTGGATTGGTAAATGGGAAGAAGAGAATATCACCTGCAATGTAAATGAATAAAATTATTAATAAAAAAGAAATCAAATACCAAAATTCTAACCTGGTTAGAGATGAACATTTTTGGCTGACACACTTTCAGAGTTTCCTATTAAATGAAACTCATCATCAGAAGCAACAGGAGAAAATACCTCAAAACAGCTGTTAAAATGTTTCAGCTGCAGTACTAAAGATTATATGAAATCTCCTCTTCATATATTACCTGATCCATGGTCTTTGTTGAAAAGGTAGGTATGACATAATAACACATTAACCCTTTCCCCTTCATTTAAAAAATATCATAGAAAGAGTTCATGGTTTGATTACACAATCCCCAAACATGTATATATTTTGTGAAAGACAGAGATTCTTTGTTGTTCGATGGCACTTGAGCAGTTGACCTTGAGTTACTTGTTCTGCCTGAGACGGCTTTCTGTGGCAATTAGAGGTGAATGAGCAAATGAGGTCTGTACTAGGAGAGGCTTTGCATGAATAGCAAACTCAGGGCTCTGGGAGTCAGACAGAAGCACACAGATAATCACTTTTGCTTCTGTTCAGGTAGAAGAGCTTTTAGCGAAAGGACATGGATGGCCAACCCCTTCCTGCAGGCTAACTTCCACATGCCCTATTGTGTCCAACACCACTGTAGAGAGCCGTTTGTGCCGCACCCAAACATGGCGCCGGCTTCCCACCAAGGACTCAGCAAACAGAGTTGTTGCCCAGTGAAGAGACTTAGAGCGCATGCGCCACATACGTCATAGCCCGCTCTCGGGGCATACTAATGAGCTACTGGAGAGTACACCAATCAGGGAGTGACACGAGTCTCCTGGGCATATATAAGCAATGCATTTCTCTCCCAAGTGGAGATCCCCTGCTCAGAGTATTGTACAATAAAGGTTGTTCGCAGAAGAATCCTGTTGTTGCACGCCTATTCCTGCCAGCGGGACGTGGGGTGCGCGATATACCACCACAGAGAGGGTTTGAGTGTTGGCAGTAGGTGGAGACAGGAACAAGAATGGAGTTATAGAGAGAATGCAGCTTTGAAGGTAACACCAATGTCCTTTCAGCTAGCCCCAGCAGCAGCAGGTCACAATGAAGCCCAGAGGGACAGAGGTAAGGCCTTTTCTTTTGGTTTTCTTTACCCTCCTCTTTTAATGGCATAGAAAGAACCAATCAGCCAATCCTCCAATAGTCCTGGTCTTCAGCCTATTATTCCTTAGAGGCAAGTGAAGTCTCACCATGTCATTTTGCCAGAGATCAATAGATAATTTCTAGGTATTAGGGAAGATAAAGATGAAGAAAAGATAGAAAGGTAATTTTAGAGTGAACAGGGTGCACTGAAAGCCTCCAAATTAGAAAGAAAAGCAGTGAACAAGAATGAGTTTGACTCGTCCTTTTATTCCTCCTCTACAGCATGTTCAACTTGAAGTGGCCTGAGAAACTCGTATTTGTAGTTTATCAGTGACTGCCCCAAGTAATTAGTGTTCACAGACTTCTCTTTTTAACCCATCTTGATGTACCCAATAAAGATAATGTTACCCCTCCCTGTATTGCTGTCCTAAGGTTATTTCCACTTTTCTGGAGTTTAGTGATGTGAAACTTGGAGGAAAAAAAAATGAGATAAAATGGACGAAAAGATGGATTGAACACAAAATCTCTCACTTTGTGGTTTGAAGAAAAGAATCATGGTCATTAATGAGTGACTGCTTAGAAGACTGACTATTCATATGAAACAGCGGAGAGATTTTAAATGTATAACTGTGTAAAAGATCAAATACGAAGCCATTTTTAGTTCCCCTTTTGAATCATCTTATTTTTTCTCTCACCTGTTTGTGGGTTTTACCTGTATGTGGTCTGTTCACTATGAACATGCCTGGTGCCCTCAGAGGCCACAAGACAGCACCGGATTTCTCTGTAACTGGAGTTACAAATGCTTTTGAAGTAATGTGTCGGATTGAGGGTTTGAACTTTAATACTCTGTAAAGTAGCAAAGGCTGAGCCATCTCTCCAACCTCCCTGCTTTGATTTTAAATTAGAAGTCGATATTAATTTATAGTTACCTTTAACAGATCTTTGGCTTATCGGATATAATATAAAATGAAAATGAATCATGAGAGACCCAGGAACTAATCCAGGTCAAATTAGATATTTACTAAACATATATCTTAAAAAATAAGATAATTACTGTTAACCTATTACTTACTCTATGATGCACTACTAAATAAAAAACAAAAATAAATATCATTTTCATGATGATTTTTAATTAATGCATCTGTAAGGATATCCCAAAAGGAAACAATTCTTTTGAAAACCTATCAGAGAATTGATAATCACACAAAACAGTGCTTAAAATTAATACAGGTCTGAAGGAGCACATGCGAGGCAGAGAAAGAAAGGTATGGAAGAGAAGAACGTTGTAAATCTGTTCAAATTATAAGAAGGAATTCACAACCAAGTGTGACTGGAAGAATCAGTGGATTTGTTAGAACACTGCAGAAACATAATTCTCTGATAATTTCAGAGTGCACAACAATCATTAACCTTTTTGTCGCTCCAGCTTTTCTATGTGGAGTGTGACATCTTCTTGTCACCGAAACTGACAGTGGAAATACTAACTTCTTTTCCCTAGAGAGATAATGGGGGGATGTATTGAGAAGTACAAAGTATATGTGTGTTAATTATCCTCCTTTGGCTGGGGATGAGATGTAAGTGTTCCAAACAGCTAAAGACTCATCTAAGTGAGCTTGCAGCTGGATTCTGGTCTATTCTAAGCTGTTACATACTGGCTGAAGAGGCCGATGTACTAGGAGGCCATCCAAATGCAACAAATGGCCAAATGTGACATGCGAGATGGGATTTCTTACGTTTGGATAACCAAATGAAGGAAAAAGAATAAGAAAAACAGAATGCTTAGACATTCCTTGACTGCTATTTGCAGGCACATGGGGGAATGTACTCTGAAATACAAAGTAAACATACATACATACATACATATATACACACATACATACACACACATACATATACACGTATACACACAGATACATAATGCACTCTCATATACTTTGTATATATACTGTCACTCATATACAAGTGGCAGGGATAAGTAAGTAACTACAGATCTAAGCTGTTGATACTTCAAGGTCACCTTGGGCATGCAGACACCAGCTTCTAGTTTGCTGGCCAAGTGGGTGTTTGCATGCCTATGTATGTGTCTACTTTCTTTTTTTTTTTGAAATGTTGTTTGTTTTTTATGCTTCTATTGAGTCTATCGTTTAATGACAACTAGGTGTCTCTATCTCTGATTTTATGCCTATTAAGAAAATAAAACAGCACATTTTAGTGTGTATGTGTGTGTGTGTGTGTGTGTGTGTGTGTGTGTGTCTATGTGTGTGTATCTGTGTATCTGTGTGTGTGTTTGTGTATGTGTTCATACATGTAAAGGCCAGAGGAAAACATACAGAAGTTGGCAGAAGTTGGTTCTTTCCTCCTTTTCCTCTTCCTCCTCCTATGTGGGAGTTTAGGAGATCAAGCTTTGGTGGTCATGTGATTGTGTTTGGTAGCCTTTTTTTTTTTTTTTTTTTTTTTCCCAAGAAAATCCCTGAGATGTATTGGAACTGAGTGGCGAACAAATTCCCAGCTACAAATGTACCAAACATAAAGGCAAATTAACAGCATAAAGCTAAAAAAAAATGCAGATACATTATAGTCTATCATTTTAAATTCTAACCAGAGGGCTCTATACAGCACTGGTAGAATAGTAGCTTAAATGTAAAGAAAAATCCCATCTGCAGGTCATCCTCTGAGGAACTGAATCCCTGATGTCCCACAAGTGAGATTAATGAACCTAACAGAACTGAAGGTAGAAACTTAAGTCCCTTCTAGGAAATGACAGAGTTGAGCTAAATCAGTCTGACTTAATTTGTGCCTTGAGGAACAGTTTATTTAGCAATATGTTAATGGTAAATTTATATGTTTATGGTCCTCTGATGCTAACATAAAAAAATAAATTGTACCTTTAACCACAATTTTACATAGAAATGTCCTTCTAGCACACCAACTATTAGCTATTGCTGAACTCTGAAGATTTTCACAATGATGTGCTCCTTCCTTGGTGATTAAGAAACACAGGTAGCAAGAACATGGTCCTCTACATATTATAACACAGAATAGCCTGTTGATATACCCTCCTGACTTATGTGCCTTTCCTGACTTAATCCAGTCTGCACAATAGTCTGACATGAACAGTCTGGCTTCCTCTCTAGAGCTTAGAAACAATGAAAAGACAGTTCACAGTAGGTGTTTGAGCAAGAACAATAACAAAGGACAAGAGTCTAACCATGGCTTCAGTTGCTCTCAGCCAAATCTCGGGCAGAACCGATCCACACCCCCAGTCCCATAGAATGCATGTATTGGGTTCTTTTTGTCTTGTATAAGTAACATATATAAGTGTGAAGAGTTCAAGAACTCTAATGTTACTAACTAGTGTTAATAACTTACACATTCCCTTTGGAGCCTGGGAAATAGTCAATTGCTATTAGAAATACCATTAACCAATCAGAAATGCTTATACTATTTGTTTAAAGACCTCTGGGGGTAGGGGATGAGTATTTGTGTGCATTTGTGTATGTGTGTATGTATGTGCATGTCCATGCTCTTTTGTATGGTTACCTTGCTGTATTTCGCCATTACTTAAACACAGGCCATTTCCAGAGCCTTATGAAGCACGGGTAACTGGGCTCAAGATTAACATTAATTTCTATGTCAGGAAAGCATGACCATGTATATGTGGTGACAGCACATTCAAGTTCCTGGGTGTGGTGAACCTGATGTGGCATCAAAGCCTATGTTATGCGGATCAGGTGACAGTCACTCACAGGTGCCCATTTTTGTGGAACAGTTAGTCTTTGTGGTTCAGGTAAGAAAGCTGTCATTGTCATAGTCAATTCCACTGGGTATTCCTGACTGAGACAAGGCTTCGAGAATGATCAGTAATTTAAGTAGCCACAACATTCACTGATGTGCAGAGTGTGACATAATTTTCTGACATATGTACCTGCCATATTCAGGACCTGAGTCCCAGGATACCCTGTAGGAATGAGGTGACACTATAGCATTGAGCGGTGTGTCAGATCAGCAACATGGTTTTCTGAAGGAGAGTTTAAAACATAAGGCTGATTGGTTTGTCCTCAGAGGACTGTTTTGTCGTATCATCGCCCTCATAGGAACTGCTCTGGATCTCAGTGATGCTCATCATGTACGTAGAGATCGGCTAACACAGAATCCAGTCCTGTCGGCTTTCCTCATTCCTTTTAGGATCAAAATCCAATATTTTTATTCTGGGAAGTATTAGCACATAGTGATTTTGCAAAAAAAAATTTTATATTATTTAGATTTATGAAAAACAGTTGTTCCATGTTTAAAAGTCCAGCCAAATATTAAATGGTTAGGTGACAACTGGTTAAAAAAGTTCTTGCCCCACAAGCATGATGGCCTGAGTTAGGGCTCCAGAACCCTGTAGCAAACACATGATGATGTGCAGTTGTAACTCCAGTGCTAGTTAGCTAGGGGCAGTTAGGGCCACTGGAGCTGACTAGTCTTCAACTCTGGTCTATCCCCTGTCAATGGACCTGCCTAGTCTTCAACTCTGGTCTATCCGCTGTCAAAAGCACCAGTAGGATACCATGAGAGATGGACTTCAAGATTATTCTCTGGCTTCTGGCTTCTACACTAGGTTTACACATGTGCCTTGTACAGACATGAACACACACACTACATAAACAGACCAATAGCAGTATCTATTAGGAGTGAGTTGCTCCTGTCTGAGGAAGGATTAAATACGACTTGAGTTATTCTCTGTGGTATTCATAGCTAAGAATCACCTTCCTATCTGCTCTTATAAAGTCATTTAAACTACAGGGTTACTGTCTCAATGTGGTGATAATACCTTATTTTTAAAGTAAACTTTATATTAGTTTTTGTTTCAGTAATTAAAGTTTCCATATTTTGTTGTCCTTAGACTAGACTTGGTCTATCTAAGTCCATGTCTGGTTGAGAATTGGGCTCAATAGACGTAGTAAGAATAGAAAGTGCCGAGGATCTGGAAAACAGCTCAGGGGCAGAGCTCCTTGGGCTCAGTTGCAAGCATAAAAGACAAGAAAAGTGAAAACTGGAAATGAAGCAAAAGTTTAAAGACATGAAACCTTCCATCTTAACAATGATTGCTATGGAAGAACTAAATCTACTTCTGACTGTCCATATAGGTTTTAAAAGTGTATCTAAAAACTATACCCTAGGTTGAATATGATGGCCAATGCCTGTAATCTCATTGCTTAGAAGGCTGAGGCAGGAAGGCTGCTGAGGCCAGGGTTAGCTTTGAACATATGAGTGATACATAAATCAAGACAATAAAAAAATTGAAAAGTATATTTTACTAATTATGATTGATACGTGATTGGTTTAAAGGTGATGAAGTAAATATAAATCTTTGTTTCTGAGGTTTCTTCTTCTGACACCATTGGTTGACATTAGGAACCCCAATCACAGTGAAGAGCAACCCAAATCCAACCTAAATCTTTAAAATATAAAGCCTAAAGAGCTCTAAGTGGCCTAATTCTGGGAGTTTCCTAGATGTTCAGGAACCTCACACAGACATGGCAGAGTTCTCTTTCTGGAAGCCCAGATGCTGCTTTTCTTTCCCCCTGCATAGTTTGGTTTGTCTCACAGGAGGTTCAGGCCATCTACACACTCTTGGCGTTCTGGTAGTGCCAACAGTCCCCTTGTCTCCCCCAGAACCTCTGGGGTAGCATGGCCTTAGGGCAGAGCTACACTTTCCATCTGTCCTTACACATGCTCACCTGCCATCTTGGCAAAGGGAGCACAGATGGAAGCAGCCCTCTCTCTTGTTCCTGTTGCTTTGAGCCTGCCTCTGCCTCTGTTCCATTCACCTGCCTTGTCCCTCTTACATATGCCGCTGAGTTTCCTAACGGTGTGCCTTCCACCCTGTCTCCCAACATGTACCATGGGCATTCTCTCCTTAAGAGCCTATGATAAAACTTTTATTTTACAAGTTTTATTAGACACTATTCCAACACCAGGCATGGTGGCAATGACTATAGTCCTACAACTCTAGAGGCAAGTGGACATCTGAGTACCAGGACAGTCAGGGCTACACAAAAAAAAAAAAAAAAAAAAAAAAAAAAAAAACCCTGTCTAAAAAATTAAAATATTAAAAAATTAAGACATAAAAAACAAAGACAAAGCCCCCAAACAAAAAATCAAAACCCACAAAAACAAAATCTAATCAACCAAGCAAAAAACCTATTTTATTAAATGTTGCCATTGATGCCCCAAGTCTAATTGCTTCTACTTTATCCTCATTACTAATAAGCATGCTTACTCTTTCTATTCACTAACCCTGGATGACCAGTTTGTCATTTTCTTATTTGACTATGATCTCAATTAATTTCTCGACGGGAAAAGTCTCCAATTCTCTGCACATGCAGATCTCCTTATGATGTATGACTCATTTTTTATGGAGACTATATAGAAAACTAGTCACATAATTCATTTAAAATTAATTCTATATAAAATGTTATTAGATTCATATGTTATTGTTTCTTTGTTTTTGTTGAGGGAAGAGTTGTGTAGGATGTTTCATTTATCCTAGTGCAGAACTTAATGCTTTAACTATGCAGAGCTTCACGTATCAAAAACCACCGAGGAAAAAGTAAAGCAACAGCCAAACCATAGAGCTGAATTATACAGGAAAAATCCACTGCCCCCACACAGGAACTCCTCTTCTAGGAAGCACTTTGACTTCAGTGAAGATTATCCCTTGGATACACTGACTCATTGTTGTAATTACCCAGGTGCAGACTGATTCATCTTCATCCTCCCTGGCGACTGACAGGAAATTTTATAGGCTGGATCATCTCTGCCAGTGTCTACTAAATTGAATGTGAGAGTTCCAGCAAAAGTTTCATATCTATGATGAAATATATGACAGTATTATATGTATTCTCACTGTAAACCTGAGGTTTTTTTTTTTTAAGTATTTCACATGCAGTCTATATTGTTATCATGAATGAAATACTCTATATGACAAGGGTGTCAAATGTTTTAGCAATAGTTTGGAACAGCTACAACAAAACTGGTCAGCCTGTTTTCTCTCTTAGCTCATAGTACTACATATCCAATCCTTATTGTGTGAAGAAAGGAGACCATCTGTGATAAGTTTCTAGTAGACACAGGTGATAATCCCCTACTGCATTTTGGATTAAAAAAAATGGGTATTAATAAAAAGGGTGCAGTAAATTTGGATGTGATAAATTGGCAGTGGTTCTCTTCTTCTTTAAGGAGGGAAGAACACGTCCCATTTTACCAAGCTCTTGTATACCTCTACAACAGTGTGGTGACTTTTAAACCATGAAGTTATCTGTGCATGTGATTGAGAGCAGAGCCCTTGCTGTGACCTTATTTTTAATGCAAAAGTGAAATCTTTCAGGGAGGCAGAGACATGATAAATTCTTGACAGCAACAAGCCCAGTGCAACGATCAGAGTGAGCAGAAGTGCCAGCGCCTGTCCTGCCCACTGGGATTGCCCCAGCTGATCAAAGGTGCCCGGGAATATCACAGGTAGAGCCTTGGGGGAACACTCCAGATTTCCTGCCTTGGTGTCAAGGCAGAGAGCAAGAAAACATATGAAAACTGAAACAATACATAAAGGAAGCCAGGAAAAAGAAACCCACAGCAGCTCAAAGGAGCTTTTTATCAATGCTGGAGCATATATACATAGAACATAGAACATATGTTTTTGATGATTCAGCAAAGACTGACTGACAGGAGAATGGTTGCTCACTGTGCAGAGACACCCCCCCTCACACCCTTCAGTAAAGGCTTTCTGTTTGCAGCTCAGGGAAGCTGAGAGGATAGGGTCACACCTGAATTTAAATGAATATTTATTCCAATGGCATTAAGAGGTTTGAACAGATTAGCTGATGATTCGCTAGACTGCTGAGCATCTGAGAAGGTCATGGGCAAGGCTGATAGATAGGCTCCTTTAATTCTGCATCATACCCCCACTTATTATCAACTAAAGGCTAAATGTTCAGTAATGTTCTTAGCAGCTACTAAAAGAAAACTACATTTTTATAGATTACTGAATTGAGACTGCCCATTTAGCCTACAAAGTGAATACTTGGGGAAGATTATATTTGCTTGCAACAATTTCCTTTATGAGTAAACGAAAGCTTAAAACTCTCTGCCACTGAATGAACACATAACCTAGGGCAATTTCGTCATAGCTGTGATGTGACAAAGTAGAATTTGTCAACTAAGATTAATGACATCTTAGGAGAAGAAATAATTTTCACTTAGAAACCCACATAGAATCCAAACATTTCACTTCCAAGTCATTAAAAAAGAATCACGGTTGGGAACTTAATAGGCAGCATACACATAGTGTCTATTTAAGGAAAATATTTCTTAAATCATCTGTCCTTCAATATAAACTCCTTAAATTGACTGCAAATACAAATAATAGATTCTGTTCATTAAAAAGATGAACCAGAATGGTCCTATCTTCCTGAATGGTAGTTCTTGCAATTTTAGCAAATGCTATAGGCTCCATCCAGAGTCCCAACACAGCTCCTTGGTTTCCTTTTGGAATGGGGTGCTGTCCAGCTCTGCTTTGGTATGTGACAAAATGCAAGAGGTACAACCTATATCTGTCTGTGTGAATATACAGATTTCTGTTGTACTTTTGCTGTAGAGTGTAACCACAATGACAACCTCACTTGATTCCACTGAAAACCTGATGTTTTTGCCTCAAAACATAACAAAGTATGAAAATTCAGGTACTCTAAAACAACTAATTAGATGTGATTGGCTCAGTCTAAATTGGCTCAATCTGTGGTTACAAGAATTAATGTTTAGAATGTAGAAAGAAATCATACTGGTTTGTAAAGGGACTACTGTAAGTTCTCTTCTAAGATCCAGTTCGCACAGATAGAGGACTTAAAGGAAAAGATGTTTTCTTGACACAGAGACCACTGCAGAAAACTGCAAAAATACCAAGAACACGTGGTGTGATAATCAACAGTGAGTCAAACATGTTCAAAAAAGAATCATGGGGGCAGAAAGATTTTAAGAGTCAGAGAAGAAAGGAAACTACATCTATGTAATCTCATCAACATAGCTACCTAGACAAGACCTGAACAAATCTATACCAATAGACATGCTAATGTAGGGAATGGAAATCTCATGGGGGTCAACCTTGATGAGAAATGGCAGGCAACTGAATAATGTTGAGTCTTCCCAGGAAAAGAGGACCCAGGTTGGGTATCTTAATACCATGTAGTCTGCTTCAAAATCATATTCATACAAGTAACAAAGAGATTGATTGGGTTAATTTATAATCTATCCTCTATCTATCCATCTATCTATCATCTATCTATCATCTATCTATCTATCTATCTATCTATCTATCTATCTATCTATCTATCTATCTTCCTTTCTTTCTATATATCTATCTCTAACCTAATAATACTACTATATTATATAATAATATATATATATATTTCTGTCTGTATTTAACAAAAATTAAAAAATAGAGGTCATGAATTTTAAAATAAGGAGATGACTGAGAAGGAATAAAGGAAGGAAAGGGAAGGCTAAAATGATGTAACTGCATCATAATTTCAAGAATTAAGATGTTTAAAAGCTATCATACTTTTAATAAATAAAAATTTAATACATTTTTTATATTTAATAAAAATTTAATTTTCAAAGATATTTGGTTGAGTAGTCAGCTTTTTCCACTCCAGAGCTTACTATCTGTAAATTAATTAACCATAGATCATATGTATTCAGAAGTAAAACTTCCTATGTATGAGTCTGCTGTAGACTTGATGTTTATGTGATTATTCCGTATAAAAATATAGCATAACAAAAATTCCCTTCTGCTTAAATTCTACTAGGTTCTTATTAGTGGTAAATATGTACTTTAATGTATTTATAGGGTATACAGAAACCATTCCTTTATGGAGACTGATAAGACAACTCTAATTGGTAATATAAAAAGTTTAATGTTCTTAAATCCATTTTTAGATAAAAGTCATAAGACCTATTTTATGTTATTTTACATCTCAACCAGAGTTTCTCTTCACTCAAAAATCTTTAAACATTTATTCCTTCAAATAGTTCAAATAGCTTACTTGAGTGTATAAATGTTTTATATTTCATGTTAGGCAATCCTTCAATAAGTACTTTTACTTAATTTCTTTTTAGGCAAAATGGTTGGTTTTGGTATAATAAAACCCTTCAGAAAGTTCCATAACCTACTTTTAATTTACCCCTGAATAAAAAGACATGTTGCTAGTTCTTAGACTTTACTGTGGGTCAGACATCACTTGAAAGCATGGGTTCAGGGAGGTACCGGGTGGGCTGATGCTGGTGGGCTAGCAAGACTAGCTCATTCTAGATAGAAGCCATGTTGGAAATAAATGAAAAATGCTGATGTTATGTTAGAATGACAAGAAAAATTAAGTCTCAGAACAACAAATAACCAACGTCTAAGTCTTAGTGACGTCATTAATCACAAAGAAAAGTAGTTTTGTTTACACAAGCCAATAACAATAGCATGAGTAACAAATATATAATTCAACATGTGCTGGATGGCAGAGAATCTTAATTGGAAGGTTTTAATTTGGGGAAAATGTATTTTATATTAAATATAATAACATAAAATCATAATGTAAATACTGGGACAGAAACTTTTCTGTTTATCTGCTCATGACTTTATGGGTCATTGTAGCATCATGAAGCAATACTCATTGGATTATGAAAAGACCAATACTCTGCTGCCCGTGAGAGTCCAAGCACCAGACCCAAACAATGAGCACATTACTTATAAGTTGGTGACAACTCTACTTTGTGACTATTGGTGACAATGGAATATTTCCACTTGTTTAGTTTAGTTTCCTGTCCTCACACATATCTGAGGAGAATTAGATAGGGATGAAGGAAATCCTGGTCAGTCCATCAATTTAAATATCCAGAGCTCAAGCTGAAGGAAGAGCTACACTAGTGAATAATGGAGCGCACACATCCAACATTGAAAACATGTAAAACATCGGCTCAGATGGCTAAGATTTTCACATAAAATGGGGCAATAAGCACATCCGATGAGTTTGTCCCTTACGTTATAAATCTTGAGATTGCACTGGAGAACTTGTAATTTAGATCACATCATCACACTGGAGCACCTGCATTCTATTCGACTCTCTCTTTAAATGATCCAGTTATTTAAGAGTTAACTGTGTGAAGTTTTTATTGGACTCGATTGAGATTTCTAATTATACCTCCCATATTTCTAAATCTTGGCATTCCTACATTTATTGTCCCAGCAGGGACACTGGGCCCACTGATGACAGCAATCAAGGTAACGGCGCAGGCTTCGGCCACGCCGCCCTGGAAATCAGTCCTTTTCTTCACAAAGCCTTCCAGGCCCACTCACTCCCCCACCCTCATGCTTCTTTACTCACAGGCCTCCTTTGCTTAAGATTTTTAATCAACACGTGAATGTTAATCAACAAATACCTATTGGTGTTTTCCACAACTCATATACTTACAATCAGGAGGCATCTTTTCCATAAATATTGAATAATATTCTTGTACAAGTTCAAAATTTTCTTGATTAATACTTTCTTGCAAAGACACATCTCCAAACCTAAAAATAGAATGGGAGACGCTGGAGAAGGGGAGTTATGGGACATAAAACAGCACTCAAAATTAATACAGCTTATCTTGTCCTTTTATAGAGATGATAATATATTTTCCTAATCTAGTGTACAACTCCTCTGTAAGGTCACACCTCAGAGGAAGGCCCTCCATCTCTCCCCATTCTAGATTCCTTATTCACGCTTGAACATGGATCTAGAAGAACCTGGCATATTAATCTCTGCCAACTACAGAATGCATGCCGTAGTCCTCCCAGGGAGCACTTCAGCATTGCAAACACTGCCTGCAGCAGTGTGCCAGAGCTCCTTGCCTACCTTCATCATGTCCTTTTGCTCTGTATATGACTGCCTCTGTCTTCTCTTTCAATATGTCCCAGTTTCACACTTAAAAGTTTCTCTTTCTCCAAAGGATGTTATGCAAGTAGTTTTCAGTATGTACCTTCAGCCTAACCTATATGTAGATTTTTCTTGGTGTCAATTGAAGTCTCAGTGTGACTCAATAACTGGAATTTTGCTAGTTATGAATCATAAAGTAAATATTTAATGTGCAGGATTTGCGATATGTAACCTTCAGAGTTGTCATCACCTATAGGTGGAGAAAACTCTGCCCTAGAAGAAAGTCCCTATGCTGGGACTCACATTCTTTCTTCTCTAGCTTTGTTTCTTCAACATTGGTGGTTATTTCATGACCCAATTTCATGTGATATTGGCTGATACACTTCTTCTGCAGGATGATAGTCATTTCTCCCTAACTTCTACAGCTTGGCAAAGCAAGTAGTGCCTGGCGGAAGCAATGTTCCGCATCTATATCAAATATAGTATATAGAAAAAAAAAACACAGGAGGATTTCTTTAGGGCTCTCTGACCTTGCCAGATAGTGTAAGCAGATGGAGGATTACTGGACAAAGGGGTTTGTGTTCTCACCAAACTCAATTATAGGAATCATTACTGCCAGTGTGTTGTGTCTGTGTTTACTGGTGTGGCTATGTATGACTGAGGTTAAATAACACTAAGGTGAGTTCAGACCCAGTGGGATTACTGTCCTTATGAGAAGTGCTACCAAAGATCTGTTGTACACTTTCCATTACATTTGAGTGAAGAGGACGTCATGTGGGCATGTAGAAAAAGAGCCTTCACCAGAGACCGATGGCCTAGAACAGGCTCGCATATTTCCTAGCCTTTTAACTGTGAGGAATGGTGTTTTTTTTTTTGTTTTGTTTTTTTTTTTTTTTTTTTTTTTTTTTGAGCTATTTAGTCTTCTATCTACATTCTAGTCTAAGTTTTCGACACAGCTAGCATTTATCTATGTAAGAATGCTGACACAGAATACGTGGTCGGGGATGAATAGTAAATAGAATGTTATAGGATTTAGGCAGTTTCTCACATGTAAGAGTTGGTTGGAGAAAACCAAATTCTCAATCCGAATAGCGGGGATCAAAGTGCAGAGGGAAAGTATTCTGCCGGACTCTGTACCGTGGTGGTGTCAGTGTGTGGTGTGTGTGATTTCCCTGCTTCCTCCTCTTTCCCCCATACTGTGCAGTTCCATCTGTTATCAAACCCTGTCAGTTATACTCCTTCCAGGTAATTAAAAGCTGCAATTTTAATTTAGAAGACAGATAAAGGAAATGAATGCTTTTAAAAGGAAGTGACCGCTAGTGCAGTTAGAATGGCACAGCCAATAAAAACTACTTTAGGCTAGAGCCTCACTGCTCCTTGAAAACCCCTACCAGCTCTGTAAACCCTGTAAACAGGAGAGGTGGGGGCAACTCTCTAGGTCACACTCACAGGCTGTGCACATAGTTTGCTATTGGTATAAATATATTTCTCAAGGTTTTGACACATTTGTATCTAAGTAGGGGCATGATTCCTTCATACACAGTTTACTCTGTTATAAGAAGTATATCGGTTGAAAAGACTGATGTGTATCTTGGAAGTGTATCAGTTGAAAAGAAGCTACTACACATCATATGTCTAAATCTATAAGCAGAAATATGGCATTTCTCTGTATGCAAAAAAGAAAAAAAAAAAAAAGGAGAAAAAGAAAAGCAGAGCTCCATCTTTCCAATGAAGCCTACCTCTCAGCCAGAGTCTGCTGCTCATTGATTCCAACATTAAACAGAACAGGATACACGTGAAGCAACTGCCCTTCTTTAATCTGCAGAGGGAGTGTCTCAAATACCGTAGCCGGAAGCTTGATCTCCACCACATAGTGGTCGCTGCGGGAGCAAAGGATGCAAGGAAGAGACGGTTTAGGTTAAGACAGGAATGCCTCGGTTCACGTGTGTAACTTGACCACGTTGCATTGTGGGTTGGCAACATGTGTGAATAAGTCACAATTAGCATAGCAGTGCACCGTGCTGAATCTCGCCCATTCGTCCATGAGTAGACAGATTATGCGTGATTTTTATTGTGAATAGTCTCCTGGTGAATATTTAGGTAAAAGATTATGGAGTGAGCAAATGCTTTCTTTTCTCAAGGGTTATATTTTAAAACCACAGTAAGTTTGTATTTTGACTTTTTAAAACAACTGATTAGCCATTTCCTTTCTTTTTAATTAACATGTAAGCACATTGTTAATTAATTCCTCCTCCCCATTCTCTCTTTCCCTCTCTCCAAGCCAAATATTCCCATTACATACTCCTTTGAAAATTGATGGTCACTTTTTTTTTCTTTGTATACATATACACACATACATATACATACATATGGAAAGTACATAAACACAACTTGCTGAGTCCGTTGAGTGTTGTTTGTCTGTATGCCATTTCAGGGATGGCCACTGGTGTTGAATAACCAGTTAGGGTGCTCTACTTCCTTTCTACCAGTAATGGAAGAAATTCCAAAGATTTCTTTGTTGTAGCAATGTTTGTTATAGCCATAGTCTTGAGGGTGTTGATTTCAGTGAATAAATTATATAACTGGGAAATTTCCACTCTTCCCCCACTGACTACAGATACTGAGTATGGTTTCATATGCTTCTTTTTTTTTTTTAATTTAATTTTTACTTATTCATGTTAGGTCCTGCTCACAGCCCCCTCCCACAGTCCTTCCCTCTTCTCCTTCCCTTCTTCTTTGAGCTGTGGAGCCCCCTCAGTATCCCTTTCTCCTGGCCCTTCAAGTCTCTGTAAGGCTAGGTGCTCCCTCTCCTACTGAGGCCAGACAAGGTAGTCCAGCTAGAATAGCATAGCCCAATAGCAGACAACAGCTTTTGGGACAGCTCTCACTCCAGTTGTTCAGGACCCACACAAAGACCAAGATGCACATCTGCTACACATGAGTAGGGAGGCCTAGGTCTACCCCATGTATGTTCTTTAGTTGGTAGTTTAGACTCTGAGAACCTCAAGTTTCCAAGTTAGTTGAGTCTGTTGGTCTTCTTGTGGAGTTCCTGTCACTATTGGGGACTACAATCCTTTCTTACATGCTTCTCATCATCTGTCTCTACTCAATTTCTGTCAAGGTTTAAATTATATTTTAAATTATTATTCAGATGTGAAATGCCTAAGTATATTTTGGGACTAAAGACTTTCAAAATATACAATCAATATAAGTTTTCTCTTGGTTTGTGGCTTTTCTTTATTCTTGGTGATTTCTCTTAATGTGTGTTGTGTGTGCATGTGTATGTGCGTGTGTGTGTGTGTGTGTATGTGTGTGTGTGTGTGTGAGTGTATGTGTGTGTGAGACAGAGAGCCAAACACACACACACACACACACACACACACACACACACACATACACATTCACACACACATACACACACACACACACACATACACACACACACACATACAGTGCTGGTGATGGGTCAGTCCCAGGCCCAGGTTTCTTCCCGGCTGAGGATAAACCTGAGTTCTCTAAGCCTGGTATGAAAGTACTTTGCTAACTAAACTTTCTTCCAGATGAGACGGTTATTCCAGGTGACTCTCCTTAAAGCAGAGAGAATTTACCCAGAAGCAGCCTTTTGTCTTTCTGGAGTCTTGCACTCTTTTGACAAGGTTTGATCATAAACATAGCTTGAAGAATGTCCGCAGCAAGAACACCCTGCTCTTTGCCTGCACAAATAGCCTGGAAAACGGATTTTGGGGGAAGTATCAGCTTGTCACATTTTATAATAAACTTCAGAATAATGTACAGAACTGTGCTATTTTCTAGCTGTATTTGTGGGCAATCTTTGCTCATTTTTCCTCCTATGAATAGCAAAGGATGCATTTACTTTCATAGGGGCTGTGTTTTCTTTTCTTATGTTTCAGAGTCACATTTCAACTATTCAGGAGGGACTGGCTATTTTGTATGCACCATTAACATATGATTTTAAAGAATCATTTTATGTTTATTTTGTCTTTTTTCCATCTCTCTCCAGCACAAGTTTACACTGTGACCTAAGACTATTTCAAAATTCAAGTAATTTTATATAGTACTTAAATATGTTAACATCAACTTGATCAAAATCTGAATGACTTCTGTTTAAAACACTTCATATGGTGTATTTCTACTATTACAAGTCTCTCTTACATACTATCATTTTTTAATTATTTCTAGTACTTTGCCCATTATATTTTGACCTTAGAAGCTATTTATTTCAAACACTTCTCGGAAATGTTGCAGTTTGAAAGTGAATTGTCAGAAGTGATTAAGAAAAATGGTGGAATATTCACTCAATATAAGAACACATCCTTCCTAGCATGTTGCTGCATTTAGCTGAATTTAATTTCAAGTCATCTCAAGAATTATGAAGCTATTAGCTTGGCAATTCCCACAAATGTAAAAACACCCAGAGCTTTGGACCAGACAGTCATGAAGAGAAGTGTCCCCGGTGGCACGGGCTGCTGCTTCAGACTTCCCACATCTCACAGGCAATCCTCATGTTTAATCTCAAGACTGTTCCAAATACTCATTAGACTTCAAGGAGATTTTTAAGACCTCCTGGTATTATGCCATCTGGGTTCATTTCTCAAGCCCCCAAACAAAAGAAAACAAAACAACAAAATCCCCAAACATAACCTGAATTATCCAAGGACACTTGCCCAGAGAACACTGTGTAAGTGAGAAAGTTGGGGCTCTGGATAGGAGCACCACTCACCGCCTTCCTGTAAGAACAGGGAGGACGTCGCTGGACGTGGCTTCAGTTATTTTAAATGCAACCTTCCTCAAATCAGAAATGCCGACAGCCATGTCCTCTAGCATCCCAATTTCATCACCTGCACAGGGGGAAAGGGACCTTGTTACAAACAGACTATTAAAATAAAATGTTGTTCACCGCTGTGCCTCCCTGCTGGGACTGTCCCTGGCAGTTCAGTGAATGAGTTTATGAAGGCAGTGACTTTATTCAGCCTACCTTCCCATTCAGCGCAGGGGTTTAACAGTGAAATAACAGTTTCAATGGACTCCAGAAGTCAATGTTCCCTTTGAGTGAAGAAGAATGTCTAGCTTTTTGAGAGCCTAGAGGGATGTTTCTAAGCCGTTCATGAAGCAACACATCATTTAGACATATTTTCATAGACAGAACTGTTAATTTAAAATTTTTAGAAGAAAGACGCAATGATTATTTCATCAATTGATCAATTACTTAATGCTAATTTTGCCTTCAAACTCTGAAAATTACAGCCTGGAGATATAATGAATGTTCTAGACTAACACAATCCAGAGGAAATAAAATGTGAACTCTATCAATATCTACAGAATAAAGTGAAACAAAGCAGCATTGATTTTAATAATATAGTGTACACAATTCCAACATATACACACTGCAGATTCAAATGGAAAGCAATATATATTTCTAATACCGAAAACAAAGCACTGTCTTTGCTGGTCTTCAAAGTCTGATGTTCATGTCTAAAACACATTGATTTGGCCTAGATGCATTTGAAGCCCTCCATAAACACATGGGGCTCCATATTAAACAGCATAGTTCTAGACAGGAGGCTGCTGTGTGTTTCAAATCTAATGAAACCAATGTTGTCAATGAGTCTCTTTATTAAATAAAAGATACAGATGTCTGCTCAAGAGTTCAATCTTAAATAACCCACAGCTCAATTTTCAAAACATAATATGAATCCAAAAGAAATCCCAAGGGTGAATGAGTATAAAACTTAGAAGCTGCCTTTTCTTTTCTGAAATGTTTTGCACAGAAAGGTTCACTTCCTACTTTTGATGATATTTGAGAATACAGAAGTATTATCACTATAAATAGCAATAGGATTGTAATATAAGCTCATGCAGTACTTACTGTAAGTACTTAGCAGGCCTTCATACTGTACAATCAAGCCCACTGTGTGAAGCTGCTGTAGGAAGCCAGGGTCATGCAAACTTGTATGTAGTTTGATGATAAAACCGCAAACCAATCCAGCAAGCTAAGAAAAGAAACCATTCAAGAAATTTACTAGGATCAGCAAACTTATCACTTCAGTTTGTAAGAAGCTTCAGACTTTTGAGACATCACAGATTTAATTAAATTTCCTCAAACATATATAACAAAGCTGCTAGAATTGGCACATATTTATTAAAATAAACTGATGGTCTTTGGTATAGGGTGGCATGGTCTAAGGGCTTGGGAAGGCAGAATTGAAAGGAAGCTAGAGCTAGACAAATGGATTTGGGAATCAAGGTGGAAAGCATTTGAATTGTATGTCAACCATCTATAACCATGGCGCCATTTAACATTCTTAAGATTTTTCAAATTATGCTATTATCTTAGTTTTGCACATGTGAGTAGAGTCACTAAAAGGACACCAGTAAAAAGCAAGTTAAGGGGGAGTTCAGTGCCTGGTTAGCTCCATCTGTCTCTGGACCACTAATGACATAATGTATGCAGTGGGGCAATTTGGTTGAAGCATCCCCTTCACACGGATGCTTACAAAGAATTGCTGTCTCCTTCCCTTCATGCTTCCTGAGGAACTCTGAGAGTGACTGTGGGGTGGAGAAAGGGAAAAGAAAAAAATGTGACAAGCTCTGCACTGGTGGTAGAGCTGGTTTTAGAGGCATGATTAGGGTTGGATATAGCCAAAGGGATATAACCCTTATGAGCAAGTCCTGCAGCCTTGTAAACTTCTTTTATAAATGAGAGGAGAGACCAGCATGAAACCCTGCTCTGTTATTTATGAGGAAGCCGAATAAATATCAATAAGAAGTTCTATACAAAGGCCTTCTTCGCCTGCAGTGAAAGGTGACAGTCGCTTCCTTTTCACTCAGAAGCTGTCTGAGGGAAAGATACAAGGGGCCATTATATCTTCTACCTAGACTCCATTCACTGTCCAGGCAAAATATGCATTTCACATTGAGCTGTATCTTTTCCACAAAGAAACACCAATGGTTCAGAAATTGATTGTGATCTGGTCAGTTTATTTATTGATATAAACTAAGCGGGGTACCAGAATTTCAAATAGGATATTTAAAAATCAGACCAAGCAAAGAGATCAACCCATATAAAAAACAGAGTGTTGGCAATCCAACAGTGTTCTGTACACACAGCAAGGGGCACCCACCGCCTGACTGAAGACGATGTCTCTTCTCAGAGTCAGCATCAAACATTGGGGCAGACTGTAGGCTAGTTCCTGAAGCAGTACAAATGTCAGGGATTGCTTTGCTCGGCTCACCACTTCTCCCATGCATTCCTTCAAGGTGAGGATGAGTGGGTGCAGCTGTTCATACCAGTCCTCTGTGGCAGGCCATATGGAGCAAGGACAATGGAAAAGATGAGAAAGAGTCTTTGAGGATAGAACCAACATTTTCCATGAACTTGTAAATCCTATCAATGTTTCATAAAGATTAGGGTTGAAAATCTCTAAGTCCAGTGATTTCCCTGAATTCAAGTCTACACCCCTGTTGCATCCTTGTACCTAGATGTGTGTCATATATGGCTGTAGGCTGTCTTTCTCTTTCATGTTTCTCTAGAGGAATACTCCCTGTCTGTCTGTTAACGATGCACCAATTTCTTCCTGTGTGGGAGACAGATTTTCCTGCTGGATTTCTCCCAGAGATTTTTGAAATGTGACCATAAATTAGCTCTTCTCCCATGGTGGCTCGTCTGATATCTACCTTTCCCTTCTGCCCGTCATGCACTGTCAGCTTCAGGTTCGATCCCTGCTCTCTCCCCAACTTACTCTCTTCTGGTTGCCATCATATTCAGATCATGTCCTTCTTTTGTAGTGTGGATGGAAACATTGCAGTCAGTATGAATCCCATTTCATTGCCTTCTCCTCCATATGCAAAACATAAAGCAATGAAGGCAAAGGCCAACCAAGAAAAACCACCACATGCAGAATAAACCTAAATCTATGAAGCATCCTCCAGGATCTGATCTCTACACACCTGTCTAGCATAGCCTTAAAAAATCATTTGCAAAGTAGAGAGATGGCTCACAGATTAATAGTCATAGTTGCTCTTCAGAGGTTCTAAGTTCAATTCCTGCAACCATATTGTAGATTATAACCATCTATAATGAGATCTGATGCCCTCTTCTGGCCTGCAGACATATTTGCAGGCAGAACATTTTTATACATAATACAAACATAAATCTGAGGGAGAGAGAGGAGAGAGAGAGAGAGAGAGAGAGAGAGAGAGAGAGAGAGAGAGAGAGAGAGAGAGAGAGAGAGAATGTGCTGGTGTCTGCGCCCTTCAGTCTGACAGTGCTGTGCGTGAGCTCTGTTAAGGAAGAAGCCCAGCAAGGCATAGGAAGTGATTAGTTAACCAACAAATCTCCAGAAACTCTTACAGGGCTAGCTTTTTGCAGACAACAAAATTGTCAAGGAATGTATTAATTTATACCAAAATGGTATATGTTTCTGTCAGATGCAGGCATATATATGAAAAGTCGAAATTTGACATTAGGCTTTCAAATAGTGTTTTTAAAAGAATGGTGTGTGTGTGTGTGTGTGTGTGTACATGTATGCGTGTGTGTGTGTACATGTATGCATATAGGTGTACAGGTATGGTGCTTCTGACCCTGTATAGAGGCACACACACACATCTTTCTCTACTGCTCTTATCTTATATTTGGAGATAGTCTCAGACTGAACCTGAAACTCACCCATTAGCTAAAGTTTCTGGCCAATATGCTCTGTCCCTTTTTCTGCTTTCCATTTTTGAACAGATATTTCACTGTGCTTGGTCTTTTTCTTGAATGCTAATTGACTGGATTTTGTTTTATACATTTTTACTTAATGAAGAAAGAATGGCAGGATTGGATCCAAACTCAGGTCTCCAGCTTTTCACACATCATATCTCCACAGGACCAAGGCTTCTCCTCCCACTGATGTCAGAGAAGGCATCCTCTGCTACATGTGTCTGGAACCATGGATCCTCCCTGTACACTGCTTGGTTGGTGAGCTAGTCCTAAAGTCATCTTCTTAAATGTCAAAATGTCTGCACCAGGTCCTCTGCATATTTATTCTAGCTTTTATTTCACTTCAGTATTTTTTCAGACTCCTGCATGTGTGAGTGAGAGGGTCTCTCATTCCTGTGCCTGCTCTTGGGCCTCTTTTCCTCCTGTTGATTTGTCTTGCCTGACATTAATGTGATGGGTTTTGTTGTTTTTTTATTATATTTAATTTGTTATAGCTTGTTATTATCCCTTAGAAGCCTATTCTTTTCTAGGAGGGACAGATCGGGTGGGTGCAGATGAGTTGGCAGGTAGAAAGGACCAGGGAGGAGTAGAGGGAAGGGAAACTGTAGTCAGGTCATATCTATGAAAAAAATTAATAATAGGAAAATATCAAAATCAATTAGCTTACTTACATGTCTATATTTCTAACATATATCATCTACATAATTATAAATCTGGCATATAATATATGAACAAATTATACCATATTTCAATTAACTTGAACAAAAATGAGAAATACTAAATACAAATTTTGGATTTTGTGACATTTTACTTAAATATAAATGAATTAGTGGTTTCTTGACAAATATAACTTTACATGAATGATAAAAATGAAATTATCAAGTAGCTTTGTGATGGCATCATGGTCTCAGGACAAGGGCAATAATCAGTTAAGAGCTTGAAATATCAGTAAAGAATAATGAAGAGAAATCACACGAGAGCTGTGCTGTGGTTACGATTATTTATTTCATGTTGTGATACAATAAACTACATGACCTGATCCAAGTGGCTGAAAGGCTGGTGAGTGACCTCCAGCATCACAAAGAGAGAAAGGATACACCATAGAATAAAGCATTATGTTTCATCTTTCCAAATGATATTGTAGACTTAAGTGTTAGTCTGGGGCGGGGGGAAGAAAACACCAGAAAAGAGGAAATTCAAGGTATGCTTATTACAGCTGGTTTCATTTGACAAAGAGTTTGCTTCTGCTTCAGGGTGAAATATGAAAAGTGGTTAAACTTAATTTTTTAATTAAGCATTAATTTTTACACTATTTACTATTTAGGAAAATGGAAAAGGATTTATTTTTTTGAATAAATAACATTTCAAGAACCATGAAGCAATTACCTATGTCACTTCCACTTTTAAATTTTGTATACTCCATCTTCTCTCATTCTGGACCTGTTATCATCAATATGAAAATGTAGGTGTGTATGTGTGTGTGTGTGTGTGTGTGTGTGTGTGTGTGCACGCGCGCGTGCACATACGTTTGAACATGCGTGCGTGGACATCACCCACCCTTACATACAAAAACACTATGAAAAGAAAATTTCAAGATGACATTTACTCATAGTTCAGTGTTGAAAACTAACTACAACCTATTCTGTCCTGTGTTGGTTTTGTAGGTTGGAGGTTCCACCATGCAATCCTCAGGCAGAAAGTACAGCTTTTGTGCAGTAGGTGGAGCTGCTTAATCAGGCTGAAGTAGAACTACGTTGTCACACAGTTAATTCAAGCATGAGGTAAACATTTCTCTTGCATAGTTGCACAGTTCTCAAGGAACATGTATCTGTTGCTTAAACACCTTGGAACTTACTCTCGCATGTCAAAGGGGTAATAGCTTGCTCAGGGGTGTGATATGCTCTTTCTACTTCAAAAACAAAAAGTTAATGTAAGGTTAGAGGTTTTTGTCCTTGAATGAGATTGTCAATTGAAATGAAATACAGCTGTTTGCTTTTCTTAAAAGGGTTTTGAAATAGGAAGCTTCACAGGCCACTTACAAACTTCAGCATGAGACACTGGGGGAGAGAGTAAAGTAGAAGAGAGAGGGACTGATGTGAAAACCAAAGAGAGAAAGATGGAGAGAGACCTCTTCTAGTTCTACTAGAACAAGAATAGAAATGGGCCGGGGCTCTAAAGCCAAGAGAAACAGGAGATACTTCTGCTAACAGCATTCCAGCAACTTCTGTGTAAAATAGTGGTTATATATTTATGATTATAATTTAAGAAAGATGAGAGAATACAAAACAGTTCTAATTGAAGTATTGGAAGTGTTTGAGCATGATAATGTGTCTTGAAGAAGACAGTATGCTTTCTATGGAAATATACAAGCCAGGAAGGAAGGCAAAAGATGTCTATCTTTTACAGAGAAACAATTAGCTCTGCCCTAGAAAAAGGAACTCTCCTGAAAAACTGTAATGGCTACAGGTTTCTCACTTAAGTTTATGTCCACCCCACTCTGTAAATTTCAAGTTCTGAAATGAACACAGGGAGGGCCAAAGACAAGCAGAGCTCAGTCCATAAGTGGTCTTTCTGCGACAATGACCATTTCATGTCATTCTTACAAGGAGCAAAATATACTTCAATATTCAGGTTAAAACTGATGGTTGTTTTAGGGGGAAGAGCTCGATCTTCACATTTCTGTCCTGTCCTTCCATGGTCCCCCATCTGCATGGTGGCTGTTGTGTACTTCACATAAAAGCATCTCTTTTCATAGTGTGGTCAAAACAAAAATCCATGCATGTGCTCATATGCACTTTCCTGTGTTTAGTTTTTTTTCCATTTTACACACATGTATGACCATGTGCTTATACACATGGGAAAACACACTGGTAAGATGCCTCCAGGAAGCAAGGCAGTTGTGTTTACATGGTTTGCCACCACATCAGTACCTCACAGGTCATCCCTTGCCTGTCCCTGAATTGGAGTTCTTTCATGGGCTTCTTTTGCTATCACAGGAAGACAAGAAGAGAATGTTTTAGTATCTCCATAAAAACTTGCTGAAACTCCTTAACCCTGAGACCAACAAGCAGAATTTTTCCTCAGGAAAACATAAAATGCATGTGGCTTAGCTGAGCTTTTCCTGTGCTCTGGGATGGGACCTGGCATCCATCCAGGCAGATCTCTGCTCCCCAGCCTTTTACAGCCTTCTCTAATGTATTCAAGTGAAACTAGCTAAAGAATTCAAAGGCTGACTGCTGGGTGCCCTCCCTCCCCTCCACACACCATCTATTTCCTGTACAGGATGTCCCTGTCCTCTGAGCTCAATGGCTCTTATGTTACTCAGGAGAAAAATAAAAGGACCATGTAGCAACCAACTGTAGCATGGCATAATGCGGTCCTGCCAATTTCTTCTCAGGTATGTGATTTTTCTCTCCTCATTTAATATCATTAACTTCACAAAAGCATGCAGACATTCTTATTTTTGTTATCACAACTTTTCAGATATGGTAGGGGGAAGGAAAGCTAAAAGATCGAATAGCCACTAAATGCTCTGAAAAGAGCTGAGAGAAGATGTCTCTCAGCTCTGTTCATTTTCTCGTGAATTTCTATGAAGAACAGCTGGAGCAGTTCCAAAGGAAGCTGACAAAATGCCTGATGGTTTGAGGGGAACACAGACCAATCCTTATTCCAACATGTGTTTTATATTATATTCAGATCTCACTTAATACCAGAACGAAAATACCTTCAGGGTCAGGGGTCAAGGACGGGAGATGGTGATCTGATGGGCATGTGGATCTACACTCTGAGAATTTCCCTTGACGTTCAAGAGCGCACATTCTTCACAGGCAGCGATACAGCTTTTTCTGAGCCCCTCTGCGTGAATATATGTTAAAAGTTCACTTTTTCAATCTGCACATGTGAATGGTGTTTTAGTCATCAATATGAGCATGAGATGATAAATTACCAGGCAGCGTTCCTCTGCACAATTTGCAAGGAATTTCTTTGTATGAGTCAATACGTGTGGCCAGTGTTAATCACAGACCTAGACACTAGCCCTCTTAAGGACTCTAATCTAGACATATCCTAGGGGGAAAACACAGAAAGCAGGTTAAATCCAGACAGCAATAGGCAACTGAGAAAAAAGAATGTGTGCTGGGTGTATGACTGCTTCAAAGTTATTTCTGCAAGCTGAGAGTATTCTCTTCCTGTTTTTGCCTTTATGATTCATTTCCTAACTGTGGTACAGGAAATGAAAACTCAATTTATGTTTATGTTACTCCAACAAGTACTGATTGGCTTCCTTACAGTACCCATCGTATTAGTCAAAATACAGTGGCCTTGAAAAGAGCAAAGGTCTGTCTATGTGACCTAAAAGCTTTGAAGTATCTAGTCCCAGTCTGACTAAATCAATTACTGTATGGTAGGCATTTTTGTGACAATGACAGAGTTTGGGTAAAGCACATTGCTCATTTCATAGCCTCTCCAAAGGTTCCTGAGGGAGGACCAGCCTCCAGCATGAGCGACATCAGAACAGAGAGGTATCAGACAGTCTAAGAGGAAAAGGACAAAGCCTAGTGGGATGAGTAGGTTTCTCTCTGCTTCCTGGCTACCATTGCCTGGGACACTCGGTTTCAGCATGCTTGGCTCATCATCATGGGCTGGAATTGATAGAACTGTGGTCCAACATACATTTCTCTTCCTTTAACTTGTTTTGCCAGGTATTTTTCTCCCAAAGACACAAGTAAGAGAGCAGCCATAATGAATGTTAGCCATTGGAGACCTTGTATGAAGTCATAAAGTAGGAGTAAACAGAGGAAGGCAAACATGAGAAAACAGGAGAGGCCATCTTATAGATGACAGGGGCCAAAATTTAAGGAAAAGTGTAGGAACAGTGACTATCAGGGACAAATTGAAGCTGTGTGTGAGAGGTAGCCCATGAATGAATTTCCTTCTCCTGTTCTCCTCACATGGCAAATATTCAAGCAAAGGACAATCAACATCTTAAATTACAATCACTCTAGTATCCTCTGGGGTAAGTGACTGTTCTTGACAACTTTTAGATGAATTAGAAATGAGTATACTGTTCGGTCCAAGACAAATGAGCAAGAGAAGAACGGAGGCTGCTTTCCCTCCTGTTGAGGGACCTTGTTTGTTTAAACCCTGACAGGCTGAGGAGTGTCAGAAAGCTTTCCATTCTTGCTCCTAGACAAATGGCAAAGGAAATGCATAAGCTGAAAGACAAGCTAAACTTTTCTTTTCACAGCAGCAAGTTGAAAGTCTTCAGTAAATTCTGCTAAGACAGATCCCAGCAACTGCATCTGTTCATCATGCAAACTTTGCATCTGCCACAGCCCTGAAGCTTTGAATCCAGGTTGCGCTGGACCAAGAAGAACCAGAGACTCACATTTCTCAGCATTATTTTGCCTTCTGGCTATAAATAAACTTCAGTCTTGTGACTTTAGTCTACATGGAGGTCAAGTATTTGAAACAAGCTCCAGAGGTCATGGAACAGACAGAAATGACCAATCTGTTTACATTATCTAGGTGCTATCATTTTAATAGCAGCATGTCTGCTGGGTAAGGCAGCACCAGCGGATGCTGTGTTGACTGAGTTAGAGTCCCGTTAACCAGAGGAAGGAAATAAGCATATTTTCACCCTGAATCTAGTATCTAGTGTATATATATAGTATATATATATATATATATATATATATATATATATATATATATATATATATATATACAGATACAGATAAAAATAGAACATTGTACAAAGATTAAATTGATTAATGTCAAACATACATTAATCTAACCAAGAGCAATGTGAACATACATTTATCAGGATGTTCCATTCAGTAGTCACATGTCTTGAAGTTTCTGGATGGTCAGTAACATCTCCTATTTTCTCAACCTCTCCCAACACAGCTTATCTCTGTGTATGAGAAGGCCCATCTAGCCCGAATCCTTTCTCCCAGTGCACTAGGCTGTTGGTGATGGGATAGTTTAAATCTACAGCTCATCCACACTGGGTGTACAGCATCCCTCCTCTGAGTATTGTGACTATTAATATCTTCTGTGAGATGAGAATAAAGTAATTTTAATTCTCTGTGTGACTGTATCTCTGCACCTGCCAACATTCGTCCCTTGTGTGCTTGTTTTCTTCCTATGTGTGATGATGGACTAAGCTCTCGCATGTAGATCATCACTGTATTCACTAGATCTTATCATTAGCACTCACCTAGGAGCATCATTCTGGCAAGGTTCTCTCCTTCTGCCCAAGCCTCCAGCTTTCACTGATCTACTACCACAAGCAAATGGGCATAATGCTCACGGTTATCTCTTTATCTTTAATATGTAACAGTAAGTTAACTGCAGCTCCCTAGTTCTTATCCTGTTTTTGTTCACTGGTCACCCTCCCTAAATAAATAGACAGTTGTCTCCAGTTGCTTTCCTTTGATTCCTTCTTAGTCTTCTCCATCATGACTTTAATATCTACTAAAACAAAACGACTCTACTCATTGTCACAAAGGAGTTCGCCATTGCTAAATTCAATGTCATTCCTCAATTCAATTTTACTCAGTGCATTTAACTGTTGCAGGATGCCACAATCCCAACTCACCAATGATTTTAAAATAAAATGTTTCTATTTCTTCTACTTCTTTTTTTACGTAATAACACTGATGTGTGTTCAGGGGTAATATATTGATGGATTCCTTGTTCTCTGAACATTCAGCACATCACTAACATTCTTGAATACATTTCCATATGCTAGTCATAACCTCAGCTTTTTGCATTTAATATCATAGCTGATATCTGCATGTCAAACTTAATGCCTTCTCGATAACATCCTGTTTACCTTTCCAAAAAAAGTTTTGTTCCATCTAGAATTTTCTATAACTCCTCCATGGACCACTTGTCCTTTGGGTTGCTCCAGCAAAACATTTGAAAATTATTCTTGATGTTATTTCTCATGCTTCTGTTCAAACTACTAGAACACCCTCTCAAACTAACACCCAGGGTAGGCACAGAGTCTCAGTACTGCTTTGTCCCCTCCATGCTATGAACTGTATCTCATGTCCCACCATTTACATTCTAATTGCAACAGAACACTCTGTGCTTCTCTCTAGGCTTCATAGGATTAAACGCTTCTAAGCCCCTCAGTTGCGCCCCAGTTTTCTCAGTGTAAATGTGGTCAGAGATGATCCTTCCTGCATTTATATCTTGAATTTCACTTTCTCCTCTTGCCTCTCATTTCACTTTTTGTTGCTGTAGCTTTATTGTTCTCTGCATGTGGCAAACACATGTCCCTAGCAGCTGTTTTCTACATCTGGTTATCCTTCCCAGAGACATCCATGTTGATCCCCTTTATCTCTGCTGTCTTTACTCAAACATTAGCTTCAAAATGAAGTCTTTGTCAACTGCTTGTTTTACACCCCAAACCTTGGACCCACAGCATTCCTTCAAAACAACTTTTTCTGTGTTCTCCAATACCATTGTTTCCATCAACCCATCAGTGTACCTATGAAGCTCCCCATCTCTCAAATTATTTTTTTAATATTTCCTTTTTACTAAAACACAGACTTGAGGAGGATACATGTTCTGTCTGCTTTGGCCAGTGTTTTAACTTCTGTGTCTAAAATTGTGCCTGGCATAGGATAGTCATCCAAATAAAATATGCCAGGCGACTTTACTAACATGGTATCTTTTTTTCATTATACAACATCAGAACTAAATTTTTCTTTTCAATTTTGTTCTTAAGTAGTCACCATTTGACTAAAAGAAGAAAGTGAGACTCATAGAATTTCAATGATCTTTAAACTAACAAGTAAAAAGCATATTGTTCACCTGTTAAGTATCTTCTGAGTCCCACAAGGCTATGCTATATCATAATATATTGTATAATTTTATAATAAAATAATAAACGTATAATAGGAATGGTCATTACAAAATGACCTCATGTTTAAATGTTTTTGAAAGTCTATCATTATAGAGAACATATATAGTCTAGTTAAATTCTTAATACAATTTAATCTATCAAGTAACTGAAATTATAGTATAGAAGTCATTTCAGCTCTTCAACAATGAAATTTAAAGTCCCAATTCAATGATCTTTATATCACAACGAGATTGTGCCCATTCCATATGTAGAAATCCAAAGAAATAATACTATGTGTGTTCCTTTAAGAAGCCAAGCGTTGTTCTTTGCTTTTCTTTGTAGTTTAAAAAGAAAAGCAGATTTGTTATATATGATAAAGTCACTAACATAATTAGCTATTGTGAAACACACATTATCAGGAGATTGGTACCTTTCCATATATGTAACTTGTGCACCCATTGAAGACATAACTGACTGATTATTTCTGGTGGGTGGTAGATGCAGATATGACAATAGCATCTTCATTCTACAATATCAAGTGCTCATTATTTGTCAATAATTATTGTAATAAGTTACAATACTTGGAATATTTCCCACAAAGCTGTGTCTAGTGGGGGGAAGGCATATAAAACAGCATGTGTAATGAGTCAGAGACTTGAAGGTTTCAAAAAAAATTGCCAATGAGCCAGTTACTCAGACTGAGAATGAACTTTCCTAGCTGTCACACGTTTTAGTCACTGATCCCTTAAAATGAAGTTGATTATATGAACTATCTAATTTACTTGAGACATTTTAGCAAAGCTAACTTTTGGGCTGTCCATGTTGCCTTGTGAACATGGCAGGTGGGAGGCAGAATGGCCACCACGTCTGCAGAGATTCTCTCTCCTAGTTTGGTCTAGTTTCTATTCTACCCCTAGATTTGTTCTTATTTTATTATCCTGCATGATGCCCTTGTATTCGCAAGCCCCACAGAAAGTACAACTATATAACTAGAAAACTAGAGAGAGAGAGAGAGAGAGAGAGAGAGAGAGAGAGAGAGAGAGAGAGAGAGAGAGAGATTGAAAACAGTGAAAAAAATAAAATCCTGGGGCTCTATTCAAAAGCTTTAAACAAGTTTTCTGTTTGTTTTTTTTCTCAGTGGTACTATTGCTGACCTGTCACAGAGGTTGGCAGTTTTAACTCACTTGTTCCTTTCTCACTTCCTTGGGCATGGGGGTGTGTGAGTATCAAACCTCAAAGACCCCAGCCTGAATATGACTCTACAGTAAATATAATCTCCCTTAGGTGAGTGGACCTGTGAAGTATTTCTGGCTGGGAAGTGGTGTCCAGGCTGAAGAGACACTGCCAAAGGCATCCACAGGAGAGAGCATGATGGAATTCGTGAGTTCCCAGTGTCTGCATCAGGAGCTTCAGTAGAGGGAATTCGGGGGTTCCCAGTGTCTGCATCAGGAGCTTCAGTAGAGGGACAGAGCACTGAGCTAAGAGCATCGAACCCTTCTTAGGGAAGAGTCGCCAGCACTGAGTCCATGAAGCCAGCTCAGGGAAGGCACAGCAAAGGATGTGGGAGGTGGGACAGCAGAATCTCTCAAAGGCTGACAGTGACATGAATACAGAATTCTTTCAGGGGACAGAGGATATTTGTGTGGACCATGGGAGAGGAAGGGGAGCAAGTCAAAGCCCTGAAACTAGACACATGTGGATTAGAAATCATGAGGGCTTTAAAATAAAGAAAGCCTTGGCAAACAAGTAATGCCAACCTGTGACTACAACACACCTAAAAGCATCAAGGGAAAAGACAAAGGCAGGGCAATGCACAGGCACAGAGCTACCATGGCACATATGAGTTTCCTTTTCCAGGAGATATTCTAAGAATCCCAGATTTTTTTTCTGATTTTATCACCCAGGTAAGAATCACTCTGCCCAGACTGGAATCATTCAGTGATTTTAGATGAATGCTTTAATCCCATATGAAACAGGGATCAATACCAAATCTGCCTACACAAACTTATCATGAGGAAGGAGTAAAGAAAGGTGTCTTGCAAGTGTACTGTATATACATGTGAGAAGTTATGTGGGCTGGGAATGTGATTCTCATCAGTCTCTAGACACCCAGGATTGACATCATGAACTATGCTAGTTGGGTGTCATCACAGCTCTTCCAGGCTGCATGAAGGAACGCTCCCCTGCAGGAACTTCACCGCTTGGACACACTTACAGTGTGGTACATTAGGGAAAACAATCCAGTTGTGCAGGATATCATGTGGCACCTGAGAAAGAAACAAAGGCTAATGCAACAACTTAGCAGGTGAACGTACATCCCAAAGAGTGAGACTCTGCAAAGGGATTCAGTATGCATCCTTTGACTTTGTGTCTCGGGACCTGAATTCAGTTCCGTCTTCTACTATTTTTATCAATGACTTCTATGGGTAGAAGAGGAAACCATGTGAAATGTGAATAAGATAAGCCAGAGTGGGACAGTAGATATGATGCATGCAAATACAAAACGAGCATTTATTAGGATGCTCTTTCACACGGCAGGCATGGGTAGACATCCTTCTCTGCAGCAGCAGCAAGATCAGCCATCTTAATCTCCTAAAACTACGGATAGTTCCCAATGTGCAGCATAGAATGGTGCTTAGATGCTGCTAAAACCTTGAAAACACATGAAGAATAAGTCAGTCTAGTCAGGCTATGCCTTTCCTTATCACTGCTCATGACATGTGGCTGCCCAGGCAGCTGCTCGAAGTGTAGGACTCATTAATATCAGCAGTAACTAAGAGTAGAGAGCTCATTCCCTATATCGCTCTGGCAGTTGCTAGAGGATCGTGTGCCACTGCTTAATTCTGGGGAAAGCCAAGACAAATGAGCAAAGCCTTTGAGAAAAGCCACTATTGAGAATATTGAGGCTGTTCCTTTGAAGAATGCATCCAAATGTGCCAATTCAAGCAACATATGATGGTTGTTTTCAGATATAATTTTGGCTTAATGTGGGAAAAAGAAAATAAAATTGTTCTGTTTATTGCAAAAGATTGCATCTGGGCCAGTGGGTGCACTTAGAGCAAGCGTTTTCGGACCACTGTCTGGAATGTGAGGCACTAGAAGACAAAATGATGCTTCCTGGAACCACAGCTGCACGTTATAGCCTAGGCTGAATTTGGCAGACATACTGTAGGTAAGCCTCTTAACAATTCAGGAGGTTTAATTACATAATCGTTAAGTTCACATCAAAATCCAAGAGTTTAATATCCACTGATTTAATCTTTGCAGCCTCAATTTATTATGAAATTGAAGGCATGTGGTGCTGCGCTGATACCAGATGTCCATGATTGTGCTCACGTGTGCTGAAAATAAAGGGGCAGTCTGTTTACTGGTTCAGTTGACACTCACACACAGCTATCTACACACATACACACATAAGCTAATCCACATGAATGCACAAATTGAGGAAATATATTTAATTATTTAAATCTAAACTGTAAAGAACACTTGGCTTTTAGAACTATTTATATTCATGCTGAAACATATAAAGCAAGTCAGAGATATGTCTTAAAGCCTTTGCTTTGAAGTAAACATTCCAGAAAAAGAAAGAACCCACACACTACAAATGCAAAATCGTATTACTATATTAATACACTGTAAGAAGCAAAAAGTAGCAACTCTAGGAAAGAAGTATGTGCAAGTGGAGGAGGAGCTTAGGGAAAGGATGAGACCATCAGAATCCTAAGTCCACACCGGTAGTGCACACAAATTCACTCAAGAATGGAATCAGTGAGGAGAGGCCATGGCATGAAGTCCATCTGGCAGGAGTCTGGTTTACATGCTGACATTTATCACGTACCAAGAATAGTCCAAATCTCTTGAACAACTGTAGCCAATTAGCACTTTCAAAATATTTGCAGAATTTAACTTATAAAGAAACAAACAGAAGTAATACCACATGATAAAACTAGTCACTTACAGGGTTAACAAGATGGGTCAAGGGGAAAAAGTCCTGCCACCAAACCTTGGACAGAGAGAACCAACATTATATAGGTTGCCTTCTGACCCATGCATGCCATGGTATATCTCCACAGACCACAAATGAATTAATAGATGAGAACATATTGTTTTATAAACCACTAACAATGATTTTGAGTAGATGTCAGCAGTATTTGGCATGTCCTGTAGACAAATAAATATTAAATAATAAAAATCACTTGGTTCGTTGTAAGAAATAAAAAGGTCATTTTATTCTATAGCTAGTGGATATGGATAAATATGAGAATATTAAGAAAATCGATTTCATTATTAAGAAAAATAATGTGATGATAGAATCAATTAAGACATTTTATACTACTAAGCTTCCCATGCAAGCAAAAATAAGATTTTAGTTTTGTCATTTTTTTTTTTTCAGAGCTGAGGACCGAACCCAGGGCCTCGAGCTTGCTAGGCAAGCGCTCTAACACTGAGCTACCCGAACCCCATAGGATTTTAAGAAAAAACAAATGTGGCATGAAATTTGAACGACAAAGGTGTGCTCTTGAGAGTGACTGCATAGACACAGTAGAGTCAGGACCTATGGTGATGGAGAACTTTTCTATAAAGCAGATGTTGGATCTAAGTGGTGTTTTCAATGGAAGCAAGAAGATTTTTTGGAGACCTAGAGTTAAAGCACTCAGTTGCTGAATACACAACGATCTGAACTCAAAATAAATGGTAATGATATTGGATTCTAAAGCAAAAATAAGGAGCATGTATGAGTCGACGGTAATAAAAATGAGTAGTTGAACAAATTATGCCTTGGAGGAAGGGAAATGTTGTAAAATGTTCCCATTCTTAGCAGCCTAACTTAAATGAGACTATCCACAAAGTTGAAGAATTAAATATTCAATGGTGCTTATGTGTTAATTATAGCATTAATATAATAAATGAAGATCAAAAAGAGCAGTTTCTATTTTGCTAAATTCATTTACAATTATTAAAACCTCATTTCCTTGAAACATTTATGAGAGAATACTGCTATGTAAGATATAAAAACATACATTTTATTTATGATGAGTATTCTAGTTTATTTGAAATACATTTGCAAGTGTGTGGATCTGCTTACAAACAGAAGAATGTTCTAAATATTTATATCTGGTTGAAATAAAATTACCATGCATATGCAATCCTAGCTGCTCTTTTTAAACAAACTCTTCAATGTATTGTTGCCTGTGCTTATATTATTATTAGGGATAAATTAGGGAAAGATAGGTACCTGTACCAACTATACTTATCAATAATAATAATGCATCATACAGAGCATGGACCAAATGCATATCTTTACTTGATTTTTTTATAAGACCAAATTACTTCTGTATCATATTGGTTGTGTGACAAATCAGTATAGAAACTGAAAATGCTATCTTCCTCCATTAAACAGGCAGGCTATAAATTAGGTAAATTATAAATAAGGTAAAGGTATCTTAATTAATCAAGTGACTTAGTTAATTAAAGTGATTCTACATAAGCAATAACACCTGAAACTTATTTAAGTATTATTCAATACAGAATTACTTGCAAGATACATATTTATCTATGTTAAGAGTATAAAAGTTATATCATTTTATATCAATAGCCCCCTTGAAAATACTCTCTGTTTAATTCTGGCCAGAAGGTAGAATGTTAACAAAGTCTTTGACTTTGAAAATATTTGACATATTGTATATTGAACAACTTCTCATAATACTATCTATCATTTAAGGATTTTTAAACAAACGAAATGATGTAAAACAAAGTGTCTGTATAATCAGGTGGAAATAAGGAAGATATAAAACCAGTTAGCTCACATCACCCTTCAGACTGTGACTCTACAGGAATTCTTACAAATTCATGTGTGATTTTATGTATTTAGTTGTTTTGCCTGTGTATGTGTGTGTTTGCGCATCTGGGGGCACTGGAGACCAGAAGAGTGTCATTCTCTGGAAATGGAGTCAAGACAGTTGTGAGAGGCCTTATCAGTTCTGAGAAATGAAGTCTGGTCCCCTGGAAAAGCAGTCAGTCCACTTAGCCACTCTCCAGCCTCATCTTCATTTTTAAAAGTGTAATATTAATTCAGGAACATTGCTCTGGGTAAATACCAGATGTGAAAATGTTGTGTCATTTCAAATATCTCAGAACTGTATTTTATCTCTGGGCTGCTTGAAGGATTTCAACATACAACTGGATCAGATATCCATTATTTCTGCTGTAAATAACGTGCACTGAGACTCCCTCGAGAGACAGCCTATTCACTCTGCATATTTGATCTTTGGGTTCTGCTAAACAATTCTGTTTTCTGACACTACTGACTCTGGCTAGTACTTGAGTTCTACATTTAACACCTATGACAAATTTCTGTTTTAATTCATGTGAAGTTTGAGAATTACTAGGTTCACTAATTTAAAAATAAGTATAATATTACTAAATAAGAAAATGTCTACATATAGAGATATAGAGCCAGTGTGAGCTTAAAGATGTGCAACAGTGGAAGTTGAGCCATCCACACATTTGGAGGAAACTCCAAAATGATATTACTTTCAGACAGAATTATGAAGGATTCTATCATTTAATCATTTGATGAGACACAGAACTGTAAAATTATTTTTCTTATTTTTGAGAATATATTATAAGCACATCATTATTTCCTTTTCTTTCTTCTTTCCAAAGCCTCCCATAGAACCCTCTTTGAAATTAATAGCCTCTTTTTTCATTAATTCTTGTGTGTGTGTGTGTGTGTGTGTGTGTGTGTGTGTGTGTGTGTATCTAGGGGACACCCAAGTGGATGCAAGGGTACAATGTACACTTGCATGTGTGTATATAAAACTCATATTTTATATATGTGTACATACATGTGATATGTGCATATTTGGAAAACATGATGAAATATGAGTAGTGGAACTTCAAGCAAACCAATTGGCAAAACAATAATTTTAAAAATCTACCTTAGCATCCCACCCATATGTAGCAGATATGTACCTTGATCCTCATGAGGGTCCCCCAACAACTGGAATGGAGGCTGTCCCTGAATCTGCTGTGTCCCTGTAACTGGGCCACTGTGTTCCTGTAACTTGTGGCCTCAGTTGGGGAGGATGTGTCTAGACCTGCAGTGACTTGGCTTGCCGGAGGAGTAGAGGGAGAAGGCTGTGTGAGGAGAGGGGGCTTCCATCGGAAGGAATGTAAAGTGAGTGAATAAATAAATTCATGGAAAATATCCATCCATAACTTGTTATGATTTACTTTTTAAACAAACAAAACAAAAACAAACAAACAAAAACCCCAAAGGTTTTAGAAGTCAAAGTTAGAGAAATGCCTTTTAATTTCCCCAAGGACAGGACAGCCAGCAAAATCCTAGGCCAGTTGTAACAGAGTTTCTGATGCCAACAAATGTTTACCATGTTGTTTTGTTCTTATTAACATTAACAAATCAACAAAACTATTCATGAAAACATAAATGTTATTAAATCCTTATTGTGCTTGCCAGTCAGAGAACCAGTATAATAGATACCTCAGTGCAGCTGCCTGTCATATAGCTATGATCTAGCTTTCCAATGATGAAGTATATATTTAGCTGTCAATTTATAATTTTCTCTTAGATTCTCTCTGTACAGTCTTCTGTTTACACATGTAGATGGTCACATGAACATGCATATGTCTATGTGAGTATGTGTGTACCCACATGCATGAAAATACAGCACTGAGGTGTGATAACAGAATTAAACTCAGAGTCAAGTCTTCTTATACTTTAGGCTAACAATTCGAATAGTGTGGAGGTTTTACATCGTGCTGCACTTTGTACAGGAACCATGGGAAATATCAGGTTCTGAGACATCTAAGAGTCACTGTTAGTTAAAACAGCATGCTTGCTTGTCTCCCAACTACCATCCTGGGAACTTGTAAAAGATGAGACTGTCTCCTACTCTAAAGGCCTTACTAATGCTTCTGCCCTTAGCACAGTTCTAACACAGTAGTGACCTCCAACCATACAGTTATTTCTAATGCTACCCTGTAGCTGTGATGTTGCTACTGTTATGCATTATAACGTAAGCATCAGTGTTCTCTGATGCTCCTTTGGAGTCATGACCCACGGGTTAAAAACCATTGCCCCAGAGGCTGCAGACCTTCTCCCAAGAAGGTTCATATACTAAACGGAGAAAACAATAAACATGACACACAGCCCTGAAGTCACAGCTGACACAATTTGTCATCCACCTAAGAGCAGCAGCAAGTCCGGTCACTGTGCTTTCATTAAAGGTGCTATTGACTCATTCTATCTCATTCTGTCATGATTTTCTCATTTTCTTTACTCAGCCAATGATTGGTGAAAAATGAGCTCTTACCCCTTGGGTGAGATGTGGAGGAATCTTCCTGGTTAGGCTCCGTGTCTCCGTCCTGGCTACAGCCACCTCCAGCACCTTCTTCATCGCGACTGTCTCTCTCGATCAGTTTGTCTACTTTAGCGATAATGCAGTTCAGGCTCTTCCCCACATTGGCCCACACCCTATCCTGAAGACAGTATAAAAGTCACTAAGATTTTTACTAGTAAAACATCATGAAACATCTTAGAGGATCAGCCAAAGCTGCAAGCATCCAAGCATTGTGTGAGCAGCTACAATATCTTCACTATTTGGGTCAGATACCAGATACTCCCAAATCTATTATTCTGCTAAAGTCAAAGCTATGTTTCATGAATTCTTTAGTTAATATATGTTTGAAATAATAAAGCGCTCTACAATTTTAACCAATGGCTGAGCATGAATTATGGAAGTTTGCTGAGACATGTCTTCTTTATGCGCACCATAATCAAGCAAAGAGACAATACTATCTCAAGGAAATGGTGTCACATCAGGAATTCTTCATTCTTGAGTAACTGTCACCAACATCTAATTCTCGAATGTGTGCATCTGCCTAAACTAAAAGTCTGTCCCCCTTGTTGGCAAACCTCCCTTCCCCATTCTCAACACAGGTCGGACAAGCAGATCCTGAGACTTTCTTCTCACCGTGCACCGTGCAGTGCGACGCAGCAATAAAACTCATGTCCTCTCAGAGATTCATTTTCTGCAGAACGTCTCATGTCACTAAGGGGCCTCTTTGCCATTGGTGTCCCCAGGTCTGTAGTTTTTAGATTCATTGATTCATAAAAACCGCATTAATTTTTAAATAAACATTTTAAGGATAGTTACTTTGATAGGGGAGACCAGTTTCTCTTCTTATCATTCTTCCTACATAAATTAGACACACTGCTCAGTCACTGGTGAAACCTTCGTCACTATACAGATATGAATCGGGGAATTTGAGGCATTTTCCATGCAGACAGTAATCTTTCAGGGGTTACCTCCTCTATGACTGAGCTATGGCAGATACCCTGAAAGACTGTTTAGCATAAGGTGAATACAGAATGCTAGCATACTATTGCTGGTTTACATAATTCCTTAAAGTGTGTAATGTTTACCTTAGTTAATTTTGTAGAAAACTGATTTGGAAGAGCACAAATCTAAAGGGAAAAAACCTGAATCTGAATTTGGATTATTGGATTGTTCTCTTGTAAAAGTGAAGGTGAAGAGCCTATCTTCGTGGGTATGAACATACTCAGTCAGTATAACTGAGAAGGTAACAGAATTTCCTATTAAAGAGGCTCAAAGTAAAAAAAGGTAATTTTGAGGATTTATGAAACACATAAATGTGAGACTGTGGGCAAAGCACCTCATTTCTGAGGACTCACTTGTAACCTAAATTTGGGATGAAAATTCTTGCTCCACCTCCTTCACCATGGGGGCGGTCAGAGCCAAATGATGCACTGTGCCTTGTGTGTAAGCATTCAGGGGAAGTTATTACAATTTAGCAGGACCACCGGCAGCCTTGATCACTTTTCTTAGTGAGTCAGTCTTGCTTCCTGTCACCCTACAATCTTGCCTGTGAAGTATACTATTAATCACAAGTAATCATAACAATCTTTTCAGAAGAGGCAGACCTTTCCTTCAAGGCACTAAGAGCACTTCCCCTCTCAGGGAAATTAAGACACTAATCAAGGCTGTGGATTGCATCAGCCTCTGCTTGCTGGTTGGAGAAATGGGATGCAGGTGCCCTGCACTTGAAGTGGGCTCAAAAATACAAGAAATACTGGGCAAAAGAAGTAAACAGCAGGGAAGCCAGCCTTCATTCAGCTTTGGATTCAGTAGGGAACTTATCACTCACATTGACTAACTCAATGACCTCTATTCTAAATATACCTTAACTGCTGCCATCAACTTTATCTGTAAGATAATGAAATTAAGTGAGGCAATCCTCTAGTGGAACCTGGGAATAAACTCTATTACTGACATACAAACAAAGAACAGATTCTTCTCAAATTTTCAGATTAGCTTCAAACAGAAGACAGATTTTCAACTTCCTTCCTGATGCCCAAGTTAAAAATGTGGGTTTTTTCCCTAGAGGATTCATGATGCCTTTCTTACATAAATACCAGAGAAGACCTGATTCCTTTTAATTCTATCTCTGAAAAGTCTGAACACAAAACTCTTTAGAACAAATCTTTATATGGTTCTTCATTCATATAGTTCAAGATTACAAGATTCCACTGATAGAGAACATGACTTCAGTTGCAAGCAGAGGCACTGTCATTGGTCTGAGGAACTTGTTCACTGACCAAATCCCTCAGGAATGCAGTAAATGTAACAAATAGAAGGCACATATACGTTCATTCATGTTCAGAGGACATTTCCGGAGACTGCAGGATGAACTATCTTTTATGTAGTTCTTATATGTAATGACTAGACAATCAAATGTTTATTGGAACACACTTAGCAGCAGACCCTGAACATATGCATTTCATTCTTTACGTGTGGAAAAGAACCCTTTTCACTCACGAAAGTTCAGGAAGCTTGGTACTTTGCTCATCACGGCCTCCTTTATATGGCCTCTGCAGATTAAACATATTGGTTTGTGCCTTCCTCTAAGGCCAGACTGAAAAGTTTTTAAGAACCTTCACAGTAAAGGACAAGGACTATCCCTCAACAGATTGTTTTGGAAGTAAAAAAAGGACTGAGAAGGCAGAGGGAAACAAGATGGGGTGACTATTGTCTACATACACCTAGTATCCATATACTAGTTAACTCCAGTGTTAAAAGCCACCAGATACTGACTCCATTTTCTGAGAGATAAATCTTTAGATAAGAGAGGAATGCTAACATTCACCATTAATATGGTAGAAATGAACTAAAACTTCATCTTTCTTGACTCCAAAATTTTTATTCTTCCAATGAGTTCCCAGATATTGATGGTGCACTGTATGTAACTCATAGAACAGACTCAGAAGAAGAGGCTCCCATGAAGGTTCAGCAAGACAAATATCATTCACAGTGCTGTTAGTCTTCAAGTATCTGAGATCGGACATGAGACCAAGAGATGTCATACTAGAACACATGTAACAAAAAGAGCAGCCTAGTCACAAATGGTCTGACACAAAAGGTGTTAGGGAAGCCAGACTGAATAGAGCACTTTCACAAATATCCAACAGGCAACTTTATCAAACTCAAATGGCTTGGAAAATAGAGGAAGAGGACAGGCCCCAGATCCATTTTATAAATAGGATGTACAGAAGAGCAAGGAGAACAGGGACAAAAGATGATAATTCAATTATGAAACAACTCTAGACAATCATTTTGAAAGCAGGATACTGAAGACTTCTTGGCAAGATTCTTAAAAAGAATCTTTGGGTATCAGAATTCTCACCGAAAAGAACCTGTTCATATAGATCTGAAAACATGCATGGAAGACACTGACCAACAAACATACCTTCTTATCCTGATGGCCATTGTCATGCCAGTCTGTGAGCGAGGCTCACTCAATTTATATTGCTGATGTTAGCAGGCCACTCCTTTCTATTCTCTTCTGCAGTCACACTGCATTTCAGTTTGTTTTCAGGTTGAAGAAAGGCTGGCTAGTGGTTCGTGAGAAGGTGCAAGAAGACTAGAAACGTGGTACTAATCCAAAACTAATCCAAAGGGCTCACAAATTTCTACTATCTTCAGGCCAGAGGTGTTAAATCAAACTCAAATTCTGTGTAGCTCCCCTGTGCCCAGAGAAGTTTTAAGACAAGTACTCCCTATCAGAGAGACACACTGGAAGGCCATTTCCCCAGAACTAGTGGCAATTGCCCTACTGTGAAGAAGCAATGAAAGGGTGGTGGGTTATAGTCAAACCCTTATTAAATGGAACCTGAACTCTAATTGAAGTCATTAACCTTGGTGACTACCCTTCTCCTGAAAGGCAACATGGCTGTAAACCTTCTCATGTCTCTCAGCTTGCAAAGCAAGTTGGAAGCTATGGCAACATTTATTCTATGCTAAGTCAGGTGCTGATCTAGGCCCTTATTTCTTTGCAGGATAGGATACAACCTAACATAAAGGTCAAATCCAGTGGCATGACTGAAAATGCTTGATAGGTTTAGCATGTAGCAGGGAGAACATTACAGCTGCCAGAGTGAACCACAAGAGTAGAGAGTAGAGTGATTACTCAGCATGCTACATGCTCATGAACCAGAATCAAGAAAGCTCCTGGATCAATAAAGCACTTTGAAAATAAAATAAAGCTTAGTAATGCTTTTCTGGTCAACTTTTATGAGGTCAGAACTGATGTGGATGTCCAAAATTGTGTGTGTGGGGGGGGAGTACATGTGCACATGTGAGTATCCACAAATACTTTTCTGTTAGCTCAAGCACATTACCAAGATCTTCGATTAGAAATATCCAGCGAACTAACAAGGTCAAGCTTATTTTCAACTCATCCTTATTTTAGATCGATATGTTCTTTAACACTAAAAAATGCTCCTTCTATTGTTTGGTAGATCTTCTCTCTGAATGTTAATTTAGACTCTTAATTAAAACAAGTTGCACATAAGTTGTTCCATGGGGCAACCAGTGCATACATGGAGTGAGGCACATAGGGCTCAAAGACTTAGAAGTGTATACAAGACCACTAAATATTAGTAAGACTCATGGCATCCATTGGAATGCCATCTCCCAGATTGGCCTCCCGTTGATCTTGCTTTGCTTCAACTCTGCTGCTAGTGAAAACTCTTTGATTGCCATGTCCCAACAAATTGAGTCTGTCACTGATTCCTGGTCTTCTCTAGAGATTCAGATTTTGATCACACTAATAGTCTCAGATAGTCAACCACCTTTTTTTGGCAATGAATGTATTCTCTATTCATTCTACTTGTTTGGGTCCTTGCCCAGACCAACTAACTGTCTCCCAGTCAGGTAGAAGCTAGGCTTAGCCACAAATACTTCTTCCAGCTTCATTCATCAGCATGATTATTAACTTATTCTTGATTAAATGAAAACTAAGCACCAGAGCTGGTGCCCTTGTATAGGCATGAAAATAAAGATGATTTTCATTTATCTTTAGTCTTAAAAAAATACTCTAGCTAAGGCTACCTTGCTGTAATCCTCCAAACATTGTGTTAAAGTAGATCAACACATCTTCACCAGACACCTTCTATGTGCTCAGTCAGTATTAAACATCAAAGATTTGGAGGAACCAATATTTCTATTGTGAAGCATGCTGAGTTTTATTGCCACTTGAAAACTAACAATTTCAGCTTCCCTACTCAAAATAGGGTTTCTCTGTGCAGCCCTGTCTATCCAGGATTACCTTTGTAGATCAGGCTAGCCTCAAATTCAGAGATTTTTGTGCCTCTGCCTCCCACGTCCTAGAATTAAAGACATGCGATGCCATCACATGACTCAATGATTTTAACTTTTAATGGAAAGTTGCGTGTTTCCTACACACCACTACACACTCACACAACAGTGAGAACAAGATTTACAGGTGATTACATTTTAATTTAGATCATTTAATTTAATTATTCTAGCACAATCATCCAACTCTCTGTGTACCTCAGCATTTACTCAGTTTTGCAGTATCAAAATTTCTCCTTGGAAGAAAATCTCACCTTTTTTTCTATAGAATGTATTGATATCTGAAGGCACCTGGAGGGACGGTATTAATACATTTTTAAAGTGGACATATGCAATCAATACAGTCATCAAAATATGTGATAAAAGACCCAGAAATAGAAGATTTAGAAAGGTAATCCCAATGATATGGTTTCATTCAGTGTAAAAACCAATGAAAAATATCACCCTTACTAAATATAATAGAATAAAACAGCTCTTGTAAAACTCAGATTGAGTTGGAGTAACAAGTGCCTAATTTGGCCAATCCATCCAATAGCTTTTCCCACATTAAGATAGAAAAATTCCTTTAAAAGGCATGTATCAAACTGAATGTTAAGTGCCATAAAGTAGGGACTGAAGTTGAAAGCATTACCCATAGGTGGGGAAATGTAGGTATGGGCAGGATTTCATGAATATGCATACACATAAAGTTCTCATTTGAAGTTTCTTTTCTTTAATAGAACATTTGTGCATTTTAATGGGAAGCCATGAACTTTGCTTAATTGCCTTTTATAGACCTGAACAGTGGATGAGTATTCCAAGCACATATCTCCCGGGTGAAATGGACTGGAGAAGTTCAGGAATGCTTCCCATCCATCAAGGATATAGAAGATAGTCTATGTTCAGTTGCCATGTAGGGACCAACTGGCTATATTCCATCTTCTCTCCTGTGCTCTTTCTGATGCTGACCATCACTGCTTGGAGGACTCCAGTTTAATAACTGTAAGGTTCATAAAACCAGACTATTGCATAGTGTGGTTGAGGGGGGAAAGCAGAAAGGTGGGAGAGGGTACAAGACACTTTCAGTGAATAATTTATTTTAAATGACTGAATTGTTAAAAAGAGGCAGGGCTTTATAATTTGAGGAACACCAAACAAAATTACAACTGCTACCATCAAATTTCTAGGACATTCAAGTTCTCATAGACCTTGGCTCAATAGCACTTTTCGAGGTTTTCTTCTCTCTGCTGGGGATGAATAGCCACTGCCATGCTATGGAGTGGAAAGTGTGGTTGGATAGAGGAGTAGCTGGCAGATGGCTAGAATAGTTATTTTGGTATTGGAACATCAGTGCAGGAAGGCTGCCCATGCTTCAGTAACTGTCCCTTCCATACACATGCAGGCAGCCCTAAGGAGTCTCTGAACTTTAAGAAGAGAAAGCATAGGAGTAAGGGATGGGAAGGTGAGGGGGATAAGAAAGAAACTGAAGGTAAGAAAATGGGACATGGAAGATTTGATCAAAACACACTGATATGACTATATAAAATTATATATAAACCCTCCAACTTTCACAGAGTTTCATCCTGACAAAGAATAGCATGGTTCACAAATATTGATTGAAGCTGTGGAATCTTGAAACAAATGAAGAATAAAGAAAATACCTCAGGACTTCTCATTACTTGAAAAACAAAAAAAAAAAAAAAATAGAAGAATCAATGAGTTATAATATTAAAAAATATAGTAGGTATAAGATAATCATAAGAAATGAAACATAAGAAGATATTTTTCAACATAAGAAGATAAATATACGTGACAACTTGAAGTCTAATTTTAGAGAGTTGGATCCATTGTGTAGTGTACTGATCACTATTGGTTCACAAGATGTTTTGCTAACTAACAAAACAATAATGAATAAGAAATGTAATAAACTTCCTTTAGAAATGTATTATGTGCACAAATAATATTTTAAATGGAAATATAAACAACTTACTATAATTCAGAATTTTATAGGCTGTGTGTAGATGGTATTCCAGTGTAATTAGTAAACGATATCATTTAGATTTGAATTATATGTAAGTAAATACACACATACATGTGCACAGCTATCTGTCAAAAACATTAGAGGTGAACGGTCATATTTTAGTGTGTAGATTTCTAAGCTGCAGGGCACTGCTGCTAAAAAATATGAATCATATGTGCTGGTGTCAGGCTGAATGTAAGGATTAGTTACCTCTAAGGAATCAAGAGGATTGAATAACTTCTTATGTCAGTGGCTTCACCTAACATAACTCTAGCTAGTCAGAGAACAGACAGAAATATGTCTGGTTAATTTGTGTAGGTACCACTGTGTTCTTATGGACTCAAACTTCTTGTTGCTACAGGTGAGGTGAAAAGACAGAGTAGTCTGCAAGAAGCATCAAGAATGCAGTCTACTGCTGCTTGCCATGGGCTTACCTGGCTGAATGTGTGTAGTCCTGCACATTGTTTTCTGAGTATCTTTGCTCACTTCCACTACTTAGGGTAATATAAATATATCTATCAACACTCCCACAAATATAAACATTTGTGTTTGTTCCAAACATCCATAGACAGAGGTATAGCATTTGTAAGAACACTTTCAGAAATCCATTTATGAAAATATGATTCTAAAGCACAATATTTGGCATCATCGAGTTACAAAGAAGCCTTAATTAATTTTCAGATTATATTTGGACCTGATTAATGGAACTTTTGATGTGAATATTGCTATGGATTGACTATAAATGAAACATGACACTCATTTTCTTGTATGGACATAAAGATTAAATTTTGTTTATGAAATCATGTTCATAAGTGCTTTTAAATCTTGTACTTTCTTGCTATATTTGAGCAAGATTTATAGATAGAGATGCAGTGCCTTGTAATGTGTCAATGTACATGCATTCCCCAGTGTTTAAGTCAGGTGAATACATGTTTTCTCAAACTTTAATCTTTTTTCATGTAAAAACTTTGAAATGTGCAGTGTGCATCTGTGTTTCCTACAGCAGTTCTTCTCCTGAGGGGCATCTCACAACTTCTTGTTCCCAGAATAAACATAATTCATGGGTGCAATCTGAAGCAGAAATCAGTTCAGTAATTTTAATGTTGAAATGTAATTCAATATGAAATGATTGTTTAGAATATTTCCAATAGGAACAGTTTTACTAGGTGTGTGCCTCACTGTCATGGATCAGGATTTAAAGTATGGTGAGATTAAGTAAACTAGGAATAGCTAGATTTAGCTCCAACCCCACAAATGTAGTAATGCTGGAATTGAACCACAATGCTGTAGAGAATGGAGTAATTACCGGAGCCACAAAATCTGGGACAGTCTAATAGTTTGGTTATATGGTGTGCTTTCATATTCTGGACAAACTAATCTTGGGATCCCAGCTGCTGGAAGCATCTGTTCTAGCGGGGTACAGAGATAAATGCAGTATGTCATCTTCACTGGATAAAGATGAAGGATGCTGTGCTACTCAATTTCCTGGCACATATTGCCATGAAAATATCCCCAAATTCTCCACTGGGGTTTTATTGTTTACTAACTTCTTAGGAAAACAACCGTGTAGAGCATTCAATCATTTAATAACTAAAATTTAGCAAATAACAGGCATTTTCCGGTCTGGGTCATTTCAGTTTCAACCTCTGCTGAAAATTATCAGCCATGTTTCTTGTCATCAGATTCTCTTAATGAAGCTAGTTGAAGCCAGAGCAGTCTCAGACACACACACACACACACACACACACACACACACGTAGGGTTAACAGAGGTTCCTTTTCATGATTACAAAGAAAAGGCTATTAGATGCATTAAAATGGAATCAAGAATAATTTACCAAAATGTATTCATTTCTCAGATGTTTGTTATAAGCTGTAAGCTTCAAGCTCAGCCATTGTTACAGTGAACTAACTGGAAGGGAGGCAAAACCAGCAGTTTTTAACAAATGGACCTGTACAAACTTACATTCAAATTGAAGCCTACTTAAGTCATCAGAGAACATTTTCATATGTCACTGAAGCCTGATTGTATTCATTTAAAACACACAGTTGCTTTCAGCTATTGACTATATAAGTAATCATTCCTGGTACTTTCATAACAACTAAATAAGAAAGATAATAACAAACTTATGTTCCAAATAATGTACCAGCACCACCTCTAAAGACATTTCTATTATCTACATTTTCTCCAGGTTTACTATGTCATTCAGGGGTAAAGAACATTTGAATATAATATGACCTAGCTACTATGCCTGATGAGTAATTTTTCTTTTTACAGAGATTAGGACCTTTGGTTAAAAAACCTTTTTTTTTTTTTTTTTTTTTTTGGTGAAAACTGATTGCTAGAAAAAATCAGTAGGAAGGCTATATAATCATTGTAGCAATGGTTAGCAAAAGTTGATTGCTAATTTGGAGGAGGGAATTAGAATTAACTTTACAGAGTGTGAGTTTCCTTCTAACTGTTAAACTTGGAAGAACTATTTCTAAGCTTTCAAGAAATAATGACTTTCAGAGGAGAGTGCTAACATGTGCAAGGAGACACATGGCCATGAAGACCTACTAAGTTCAAGATAGAATGGCCTGAGGTGAGCAGAAAGCCATGGGGACTACAGCTCACCTTGGGGAGTCCCTCACAAGGTTGGGGATCCTCATTGTTATTCCAAATGTTGGTGAAATCCCACCTAATCAGTTCTTAAGCTCTCTGCTTCCACTTTCTCTGCTTCCACTTCCCTGTCCTTCTCCAGAAGCAAGGCCCTCCTTTATGTGGAAAGGATAAAAGTATCCATCTGGCCCAGACTACCTCATCAAAGCTCTGTGAGTCCTTTGTACGGCTCAGCTGAAGACAGTGTTCCTTCTAAGACTTCTCCAATGAAAAGTGAGGCTGTTTCTTGTTCTATGAGGGCCTAAAGTTTCCCTTCATCACCTCCAACTTCCAAGCAGTCTTTCCCTTACAACTATGGTAAAATTACATCATTTTAGAAAAACAAAATGGTAATAATAATTGTAAATTGCTGTGCACTGTGTCTTAGTCATTACCGTTCCCCACCCCCCACGTGGTCACACACTCAGTTCCCTTTCTTGGATGGTTAACTTCTGTTCTCATGCCCATCTGCAGAGCAGCATCTGAAGCCTCCCTCTGACCATGAAACATTTGCACCTTTCTGTGGATCTCTCACGCTGCCATATACAATAGCCACTGGTCTTTCTAGGTTTCTGAATACACAGGAGTCTCTAAAAGACCCTAGGGTGTCAGTAGCATCTCCCATGTGCAAGTGTAATGAATCAGGAAGAATGTCAATTCTGAAAGAAGAAAGGGGCTCTTTGAAAACCGCCCTGCCAAATGAATTGAATCTCTCTTCTTTGTGCGTCATATACAATCTGACTTCAAACTGGATTGGGTGAAATCCTATTGCCAAAGACTATCATCCAGTATTCCAACATTTGTTTCAACATTTTTATCTGTTAAGTCTGAGGTATTGTTGAGTAACTTCCATGGCTAATTTTTCCATTGATTATACTTATATGTGTGTATTACTTCTACAGGTCTCTAGGGATAGATTTGGTTGTCATAAAAGACTATAAGTCACAAATTTTCACCAAGAACCACAGATCAATAACACTGCCACCGAACCAGACTAGGCCCGTTCAGGCATCACCATGAAATGATAAACCACCTTTGTGCATATGTCCTGAGAGCTAAGCAGAACAGGTACAGATTTCATTTTACAGCTGAGAAAATTGAACTTGAGTGAGGTTAAGAGGCATGCACCTCTTGGAGCTCTGAATAAATTGAAGAAGCTAAGGTTAAATTGAAGAAGTGTCTGACTTGCTCTTTTGAAAAGCTGCCACATGGGGAAAAGCAATCTTCATCAGCAACCACAACACTTATTTAGTGCTTACCTTGAGAAGGCTGGAGGTATGCTTCCTGCGGTAGAAATTGTATCAAGAGAAAGATCAGTTGCTATCTCAGAGGCCCTCAAACACTGTTTTAGAGATTCAAATACCCTACCCTAAATAGCCTAAAACGCCAGGATATAAAGAAAACAATGGTTAACTAAAAATGAAGCATCTACTGCAGCCAGCACACTTCTTAAGCACGTGATACAAAAAAGCAATTTTGAACACACATGTACTGCAGAGGCACATGGGTGATGTCTGTACTAGGACTCATCACAGGTCACTGCTCTTCCAACCTCTGGTCCCTTTCTGGTTCTCCTTTCCTATTCTTCTCCAAGTCTGTTCCTCTCATACTGCTTCCTTCTTCTCTTACAGTAATTATTCTGATACGGGGCATATGATGTCACAGCCCCTGTAAGCAATATCTATTTAATCACAGTCTCACCAACAAGTGAGATTTAAGAATCTATTTCCACTCTCATTCAAATATGAACATCTGGCTTTAAAGTATGCACATAGGTAACTCTTTACCTAGAAACACTGGAAATACTCGTATCTATAAGGGATGATAAGACTCAGTGTTCACTCTCTTTTATAATAATGCTTTCAAACTTTACTTATTTTTTTATTAAGTTATTTACTTTACGTCCCAGATCACAGATTCCCCTCCTTCCTTTCCTTCCAGTCCCTAAGTGTCACCTTGTCTCTCTTCCATACATCTCTCCTCTCAATACATAGAAGAGGGAAGGCCTCCCAGGGGTAAGGACACAACAAGAAAAGTTACAGAATCTACTAACCTGGATACATGGGAGTTCACAATGACTGAACTGCCAACCAGAGGGCATGCATGGCACAGAGCTAGGCTTTCTGCACATATATAACAGTTGTGCAGCTGGGTCATTGTGTGGGACTCCTAAAGCAGGACCAGGGGCTGTATGACTACATTAAAGTCCCCTAACTGGGCTGCATTGTTTAGCCTGTAGAAGATGTGCCCAGTCTTACAGCAACTTGATATGCCAAAGCTGGTTGTTACTTATGACCTTTCAGTCTTTGCAAAAGTTTAAATTTTAGATTGCTTAGAAATGAGTAAAGAAATGTATTATAGAATTTTGTAATTTTGATAACATAATTCAGTGACTTATTCATGGTTATGCACATGGTTTATTTGATAATAAATACATGTCTATAACAAGTAATTCTGACCAGCAATACTGTTTAACTTAATCTTAAGTAAAGTTTGTCATATCTATCCATAATTCTGACGTGATTTCTATTGAGATCTCTCTACGATGTGAATGTTTCATTTTTTGCAACAAAAGTATTTTATTTTTGTGTAATCTTTGCTTATTATTTAAATATGAAATAGACATATGATGATTAAGATTTCTTTTGAGTGTGTTTACATACCTATGCATGCATGCATATATGCATACACACATATTAAACCATATATGGTAATGCATAATATGTATATAAAACTATTTTCCATATATCTTTTGGAGAAATTGAGCGCTTTTTTATGTTCCCTGTGTTTCTTTGCACTAATCATGAGGGAAAATGGTGTGAGGAGACTTACCCACTCTTCCTCATCATAGTCAGAGTGATGTGGAATGGAGTCTTGTCTTTTAAGCTGCGGGGTATCATGCTGGGTACTCTTCTCCTCTGTGCTGATCTTAGGAGAAGATGGTTTCTTAAGGATGCCTCCTGGCCTTGCAGTGTAGAGAGCTAAAAGAGCACTTCTGACCAGCTGGTCCTTGAAGGCGTGCACAAAAAGCTCAGTCTGCAAAGAAATTGAAAAGGATTAGAAACCAATAGTAGGTAGGTAGAGCTGTAAAAAGGTTAACTGCAGATTTGTTGGCACTTAAGAGGTGTATGTGATGGAAAAGGCCCAGGTGCCAAGGAGGGAGAGTGATTCATACCGATCCATTGGAAAGTTTGGTTTGGGGATGTTGCCAAGGGTTGGAGTTCTCCTGTTTTAAAGTAAACGCTGAGGTTTTAAATGTACTATAAACACCATCTGTCTCCTTAGCCTTCTCTCTTTGAGCTCCATAGTCTTCCCAGATATATTTCACTGGGGATAATAATTTCAACAACTACCTGCTGCACTTCTCAAGTAATTCCAAACACATCTCCAAAGAAAACATAACTGTTATAAAACTGAAGCAAAGAATACAGAAAAAAATATATAAATTCAGAATATTTTCACATCAGGGAAAGTCTTGATAGAAGACACTAAAAAGCAGTCTTCCATATGGGAATATTTGCTTTTTATAATTTATTATCACCCCCCACCCCGCTCCCCGAAAACTGTCTCCTTCGCTAGGGGTAAATACCTAGTTAGTGCTAGGATATCAGCAGCTTCCCAGCAGTAAAGGACTTTCCAGCTGAACTTTGTAATTTTCTAATGACATGTTTAATAGCTTCATGCTGTAATAGACTGGAGGATGCAGTAATTGATTTCCTTTAATATAGTAAATATAATGTTTGTGTAACCTAATACCATGTTCAAACACTACAGAGACAAGCCAGCATTGACCAGTGTAGTTCATAGCTTGTAGTTAGTTAGAAAAAGACCCTTAACCTAATGGTTATTTTTTTAGGGTAATTGATATCAATCTTCAATGTAATAACTTCTGATAATGCTAACTTAATCATTGCTACATTTCAAAGTAACTGCTGTTTGGTCTACTATCAAAATCCAATCAACACTGGCATGAGTAACTCAAAATTAGAAAACTTTCTCTGTATCTTCTTGTAACTGTCAGTAATCATGAAATCTCTATATTAAAAAGTACCAAAAGTTATTTCTTATACCTCTATATGTTCTCCTTCCAATAGCTTGTAACGTTCTAGAGCGGGGACAGACCTTGTGGTTGACCATTAATCGGGTATAAAACTGTATAAGCTGATTTTCTATTGCTATGGTGTGGCACCGTAACCAAGGCAACTTACAACAAAGAGAATTTATTTGGGGCTTAGCATTTCCGGTGAGTTCATGGTCATCAGGGTAGAAAGCATGAAAGGAGGTGGCAGGCTTGGTGCTAGAGCAGTAGCTGAGAGCTCAATTTTCAATACATAACAAAGTGGCACAAAGAAGAACTGGAACAGACATGAGTTTTTGAAATGTCAAAACCTTTCTCCTGTGACACATCCTTCAACAAGGTCACGTTTCTTCTTACTACCTCCCAAAGAGTTCATCCAACTGGGGACTAAGTGCCACATGTGTGAGCTTGTGGGGAAATTTTTAATCAAACTGCCATGAAAGAAAGAAAAGAAAAGAAAGAGGGAGGGAAGGAAGGAGGGAAGAAGGAAGGAAAGAAGAAAGGGGCAGACAGATAGAAACAAGGAGGGAAGGTGGAAGAGAGGGAGGGAAGGAGGAAGGGAGGGAGGGAGGGAGGGAGGGGGCAGTAAAGCTATGTCTTTGTTAACACACTTTTGATTTTCTTTCCAAATAAAGCAGGTTCCAAGTTGTCTCTCAAGCTCAGCAGCCCTTCCGCACTTCAACCCAACTACCACTTGCAAGCCTAGATGTCTGTGCCCCTCCCCTCATTCTGAGTCCCCATTCAGTTTGATGTCTCAGAACTAAATTTCCTGCAAAAAATACTCATGGAATTATTACAGCTGCAAAAGTTTATTGACCCTTGTCAACATTCAACAGATATATTGGTCACCTTGTAAGAAAACAATGAATGTGAAAAACTCGATATAAAACATTAACAATTGAAAAATACTTTAGAATAAATTATGAAAATTCAGCTAGCTTATATTCGAAAAGCACATGCAATAAGTGTTAGAATGACAATGGAAAATGTAGAATAAATAATAATGAAAAATTAGATACATGGTGTTCTGTCAGATAAAAGACAATGGACTAACATGTTCTTTACATCATTTCTAATAACCTGGATATGCCCGTCAGTGCTAGTTTAATTACTAACAATGTGGATTTACTCCCATTGTGGTTCTCCAACCTTTTTACTTCTTGCTAATCACTTTCTTTTGATTCGATACATTCTTAGCTGGGCTTCTCAGCATCTCTGCTACTACAGCTCTACTTTCTGCGATTCTTGCACGACTACTGTGTAGAATATGGCTATTCATACCAACTAGAACCTTCTACTGTGCTTTGCATCACTTTTCCTCAAACGAGGACCCACAAACTATCGACTTCACTTTTTGAAACTGCACTTGGAAGATAATGCAATGGTGTCATGAAGATGATCTTTCTACAAGCAGAATTGTCCTAAGAAAGCTAAATACAAGGTAATAATAAAATGCTACACAACACCCATAAGAGTTTTGCCTTGGCTTCCTCTGCCCATGGAAACACTTTTCTGTATCATCAGACGCTCTCTGGGCCTCTTGAAACCTGCACACATACAGTCACATTTGGCTTTTTAAAATTTCATTGGCAATATTCACCGGGACTTGGGGACAATGTCTTTTTTTTTCTTGATAAATAAGTAAATAAGAGAAATAGAAGTTAGATGAGTGATGCTCAGAATAGTAGTTTCAGGAAATTATTAGGTCACTTAATACAACCCACAGGCACCCTGTGTCTCTTGTAATGATGGTAATGGTATAAAACTTGGGGGGGGGTTAAAGTCACAGGAATGTTTTTCATCTTGTTACTTAGTAGCTTACATTAAATGCAAAATAAATCAAAACAATAAAGTTGTCTAAATGTTAGAAAGAGGGTAGGTAAAAAAATTTATTCAAAATGTTGGCTTAATGATATAGTGAACAATTATAAAAAATAAACTCTGAACCTAAGAGTAATCTATTTCATATGTTTCAGAATTTTAAAAATGAAAGAAAAAGAGATATATTTTAACCTTATGGCATTTTTGAAGTTCATATTTCCATGTTACCATTCTTCAAGGAAAACAGAATTATCTTAAAGTTTAAAAGCACTAAAATTGACTTTGGGAATGCCTGAAAAATATATCCCAGGTCTCTGAATATTAATATCAAAAGAATGGTGAGGATCTGTTCATTTAAGACTACTCTTTCACTAAAGAACATAACAAATTCAGCAAAACATGATCTTTTCAGAATTTCATTCTCATTAAAAAAATGAGTTCAAGGCAATGTCATCTAGATTACATCTGTAAAATAGAAGTAACTGGTGGTGTGTGTGACAGCTATTTTAATAATCATGTATAAAGCATGAAAAACTCCATTTATTTTTATATTTGATATGCCTTATTTATTTCCAAGTTAAAATACTTTTATATTTCAACATTCACATACCGATTTTTTTTTTTTTTTGCAAAATTACTTAAGGAAAATTATATTGAGCAGCCAAGAGGCCACTGACACTCTGGGCATTAATGTATCATAAACTTAACCTTGAATAACCGTTTAACCATTTTATCAGTTTATACAAAATGACACTTCTGGCCTGGGAATGTTGTAGAGTGCTCTAAACAGTAAAGCTTTCTCTTCTGTATTCCTCTTTTTGGAATGGTTTTTTTCTAAGTTTTCCTTTTGTGTATCATTAACTCCTGGCCATTCTGGACAGTGAAAACAAAACCAGGAACCTTCAGTCACACTCTGAAAGCATTCCTTTCCTCTCGTGATATAACATTTCCACATGGTCTCGGTAATCATCTTTATGACCAAGTCTCTGAGACCCATCTTCACACACATTCTGAATTATCATCAGCAACAATTAAGAGCTACAATATAAGCTTGAAGTAGGATTTTTGCATCTGTTTTGTTTCCTTGTAGTTGTGTTCTAAGATATTCTACCAGATGAGATCATTGCTTTTCAACAAACCCAGAATGCAAATTCCAGGGGCATTTTTCCATGACCTCTTTATGTTAAATTGTTCTGCAGTTTCTTCTACCAAAAACATTCTAGTAATTTTAGAATCAGACTTTTCTTTTACATCCATGTAGATCTTCTTTTTGCAGTACAGTAGACACTCTCAATAGTGCCTTTATGGGGTGATTTACTTTTCAAACACATTCTCCCCCCCACCCCTTTCTATCTCTCTCTCTGTCACTCTCTCTCTCACACACACACACCTTCCCCAGGATACTAGTTAAAAGCCACAAATACTAAAATGTAAACACCAGATCATAATTAAAATGTTTAACAAGATGGCCCAGAAGCATGACTTACATAGTGTAGCCCAATATTGAGCAGGAAGGCAAATATATATAATCACTCTGTCTTTTGTTACAGGGATGACCAACAGAAAGCAGATATCCTTACTTGGTTTCTGTGTTCTAGAAGAATGATCTTACTATCTTCAAAATTGTCTTTCTCTGAGTATGTGTGTGGGTGTGGGTGGACCAGCTTCCTCATTCCCTACCCCCTTCTACATATCTCAAAGCCCATATACAGCTTGAAGAAGCCTATGAAGAGTCATTGCTGAAATTCCCTGAACATTAGGGGGTTGAAGGTGGTTATCCTAAAGGTGTTTTAATGAGGAATTTAGAAATGGTCATAATTTAACAGGGAGTATTTAGTCATATTGATCTGTACAGCCATGATCTCATTTGGTAACTAAGCTAACGTCATATATGGGTATAGAACCTATTTGTTACAGAATTTTTAAAAGTACAAGGTTTGGACCCAGTGCTCCTGTTGATGCCTTTCAAACTTCTGAGTTGATTGAACATAGGAATTAGGGGGGAAATACCAAATTCATGGCTCTTAGTTCAATTGGGGAGCTTCAACTCAGTTTGTTGAACTGAGACATAATCTTAAGCTCCATTTTGTCCTCCATGTTTATATACTTCTAACCACCACCAGCAAACAAACCAGCCTTGTCCTTCCCACCATCCCTTCTGATTGTCAGGAGATAGACTTAGGGATGGTTGAAGTGTGTGAACAATGAGAAAATCCCTCCTAGTACCTACGTAGCCAACATAGTATTCTCTTCAATATTACAGATCACTCTAACTTCTGAAAAACTGGCTTCTGGTACTGGCACTATAGAAAGAAACCTAAAAAAATGAGTTTCAGAATAAAAGGGTTTTCAATTTTCTTTGAACATGATCAGATTACAGTACTATGTGGTTGAGGAGATACTAGGACTATAATTTCTGCCGTACATTGTGAGCTTAGCCTCTAAGCTTTACATTTTAACTACTTTAACCATTGCAGTACTGTGAAACACTCCCATGCTTTGAAGATCTTTGGTTGTAAAAGTTAACAGCCATGTCAATATAGAAATCATCTTACAGAATCGAGTATAATACCATGCAAAATTAAGTGCTCAATGTTTTTTTTTGGGGGGGGGTTGTTTCTTTGTTTTGCTGAGCAGGACAATAATGACTTTCTATAGAATGAATAGAGAGTTGGGCATTTAAAAACCAGTGTGAGTTATATTTCTGATCTGTGTGAAATCTATGCACTATCTCTGTTCTCCTTAACTTGCAATTTGAATTTATTTACATTACACATTGTCTTGAATTCTGTCCATTAAAGAGATTATTTGTATTTTAAGAAAATAAAAATTAATTTTCAGTTTATTCAACTCAACTATTCATGTCATTTGTTAAAATTTTAACTGTTATGTAAAAATTATGCCCTTCTGTATGAAATTATTCAGCTAAATTCAGAGTTTGCTAGATATTAAAATAGTTTGTTATTAAATGGCATCTTTAATATTTTTATGGACAAATAACTTATTACCAAGAGCAACTGTCCATTAGAAGATAAACTACTACAAGGGCTTCAGTGCTACTTCAGTGTATTTGACTGGCACGTGTCAGATTCTAGGTTTAATCCCCCATACCACAAAGAGATATATAAAACATTTTAAATTATAATGTAATCAAACTGAATTTGTATATTCCAGGACAAGAATACACAGTGAGTATTCACTAGTGTGGCGTTCCTCTTACTTTCACCACACATATTCCTTAGTCTATTAGACCAGGGCCATCTTTAAAGTCAGTATAGAGTCTCATGTGCTCAAAGAAGCTTGCAACAGGAATACAACTTGTGTGAGTGTTAACAATCGTTGTTTGACATTTCTCTGTGAGTGTTAACAATTGTTCTTTAACATTTCTCTGTGTCAGTTTATAATGAGCACACTTACAGCACTTGATGAGATTATCAATAGTAAATAATGGAAATGATAATCACTAATTTGTGTAGTTGTTAAAGTTGAGGATATCACTGGAATGGTGCCTTTAATTGATCCTGAAACAAATGCCGCTCTAGTCTGTCATTATCATTAATAATACAACTATTACCATCAAGACTAAGGACTCTCCTGTGGAGAACAGATCTTATCTCATTCATATTTTACTCTGTGCCTCTTGGATCAGGCACAGAGGCAAGGGCACTGTATGGATTCATTTTCTCACACTTCATATATATGTATATATGAAATTTACTTGAATTTATATTTGAACTTTTCAAATATATTTGAAAATATGTTTGAATTGTGTATTTGTTCTTTTTTTTAGAAGAAAAAAAATGAAACCGCACAGCATGGTTTTTGTAGTAGTAGAGATGACATGATCTGAATAAACCCTGCAACTGGTTGAGATTCCTTTCCATTGCAGCCTTCCTAATGGACTCAGAGGCATAACCATTGATCTTTGGGTGCCAGTCCTTACTCAAGAGCAGAACACTACCTCAGACCTAGATTCCAACATCTCTTTTCGCTTTACTCTGGACAGTGTATAACCTTAGTCAGATTATCAATGTTATGGTATTGAGCACTCCTCTACTGTGTGCAGTGGTCAGATGCTCAGTGCTGAGCACCTGGGCAAGTATACATGAGGACAGACAGATGCTAATATTTCCTCATAGTTCATGTGTAGTGTGAATCTCTAGAGCAGCAACGTTAAGAGTTACTCTGTTGTTCATCAGTTTAGAAACAATAAAATTGTGACATGTCAATCCTCAGTTACAGAACTGTGCACATGTAGGTGATAGCACTAAATAAACTAAGGTACTGCTTAGCTTCATCCTAGTGACCTTTACATACTAAGGTCATATTAATGCTTTAAATCAAATTTATAAATTTATTTTTAAATTAGATACTATTGCCAAGTGTAGTGGTACATGTTTTTAATCTCAGCACTCAGGAGGCAAAGACGGAAGGTCTCTGAGTTTAAGGCTGGCCTGGTCTACAGAGTGAGTTCCAGACTGCCAGGGCTGCACGGAGAAACCTTGCTAAAAATAAATGTGTGTGCAATCAATGGGGTGACTTCCGTTCTCTCATCTAAAAGAACTGAAAGAAATTTGGAAACATAAAGCAGAATATTAAATTATATTAAAATGTTATTACACTAAACTTTTCTTCATGCTGAAATCAGGGAGCAAGACTGACTTCTCCCAAAGACCATGCAAAATTGTTGACTGACAAAACTCCTTGAAATTCCAGGCATGGATCCTTAAAAGGCTGTGTGACTTACAAACTTAACTTTAAGAACAATCCTGTTAGTTTCTGGGCTCAAAAGATTTATCAGTGGACAAACCCTGTCTATACCACAGAAAACGTGAGGAAAATGTGGAGCTACGCTGCATTGTCGTCCCCTTTCCTGCAGGGAGCTGAAAATGATGCATGAAATGACACACTCCTGCCCAGTGCACAGGAAGAATGTAAACACCACTCTGCAAATGCACTATTTGCTAAGACTTTCTGCTTAGGTGAACTCAGAAAGGCTGCACCTCCTTCAGTCACCCACCCCCAAGAGAGACAAATCAAGTGAGATTATTCTATTTTACTGTACACAGCTGTCTTTGTAGGTCTTCTGATCCACCCAACTCTAAAGGAGTTTGCCACATTAAAAGTAATTAAAAACATTAATTAAGGTAATGTGCAAAATGTTAATTTTAAATAAATGACCTGACCTGAAGAGCTAGGTCACGTGGGCTTTACTGGTTTCCTACGGATGACTCAAACTTTACCATTCTGTGGCTTTCTAGTTTAGCCAAATTTTAGACCTTTCCTTTGTGAAATGAAGGTAATATGTACCCAACAATTGTGAAGGCTAAACAAACAAACCAGATGGGTTCTGGGGGTCCTTTCCGGACACAAAGTAGCTACTGGTGATGGAAATACATAAAGTATCCAATAAAAATAGTATAATAAATAATCTGTCAATCACATTGCTTCTTTTTATGATATACTTGTCGCAGCATGGAAAGCCACCAGGTTTGAACAGGAAATCCTGGGCCAGGGTTCTTCGTCTTTTATATTTATTAGAACAGTCATTTGACCCATCTGAACAGAAACTATTTTTCAATGAATGCAGATCTTAGTTTTCTCTTATAAGAAGAATCATTTCTATATGAACAGTTTATGGAAAAAATTTTAAAACAGAATTTTTGTTAATAATGGATATAGACCAATAAAAAGCATACACATATATTATTATATCTGAATTCTACAAACATTGTTTTCAGGGACTCAAAGAGCCACAGTGTAAAATTATTCTAGAATTTTTAGACGTGTTTTCTTCTGTCAGGTTCTTTACTGTTTTTTATTTAGAATGCCTCATAAGGGAGTGCAAAAATGTACACATATACATAAGCTTAGGGGAGCTAAGTTCATTAAACTCTAGGATGCTTACTTGTACCATTTAAAATCTGCCCTAATTGGTTTCTTTCCACTTTGGTTCTATGTTTTAGAGTAGTTCTGATTGTCTACTGTGTATGAGGCTCAGGCCTAACCATATTTATTTACTGTAGATGTAGACACACTTTTCAACAGAACAAAGTTCAAGATCTACCATGTTTTTAAACAACAATTAGTAGTTTTTGTAATAGTGATAATTTTTCCCTTAGATAATGTAGAAAACAAAGGGAAGATTGTCCAATGCTACTGGTGGGCTCCACATCCAGGGTCTGCTTCAAATTAAGTGATATCACCATTCAAATGTATAGCTACATCTGAATAAGAATTATGTGATTATCAGATGACAATGACTATGAAATACAATTCACTCAGCTTACTCAGCCAACCCAAACGAAGGAATAAAACTAGCACGGAAAAGAGGAACTGTATATCAAGCCATAGCATTCCATTTCCTACAAGAGAAAGACATAACGCACACAGAACGCTCAAAGGGAATGAAGCCAATTCATTCCGATCCTGTGGTGACCCTTTGAAGTTTACTTTTAACCTGGTCTCTTTTACATTTCCGGATGCCAGAATGGGTGATGCTCAGAAGGCTACACCGGTGGGGATTTTGCTTTCCCCACTGGAGCCAAGCTTTGGATCTTACTTTTTCGGAAAGCAGCTTTAAGGAGCTCTTCAGGTTGTCTGGAGAATGCTGGCTGGCAGAGGTCAGCAGCAGGTCCGCATGAGTTGCTATGAGAGGCTGCAGCTGATTGATGTTACCGAGCACTTCCTTCGCCTTCGCTGTGTTCTCAGGCGAATAGTAAATAAACTGGTAGCCCGTGCTGCAAAGACAAGGACAGCAGCCAGTTACACTAAGCATGGACAGCATCTGCAACCGAACGAACCCCTGATGATCAGAGGCGAAATAAACTCATATTCTATTATTCTTACTTACCAAATAAGAAAAGCAGGAAGACGTATTTGTACAGATTTAAGGCTAGATAATATACATCCAGCCTTCTATCCATCAAAAACAAGATTGTATATGATTATATATGTTAATAATCAGTCTAAAAACACCAGGTCAAATAGTTGAACATGAGCCATCGACCCTTACAATCAACTCAGTTGCAGCATAAACCCTGGCTTGAAGCTCAGTGGGCTGTGAAATCGTTCCACAGCCTTATCATCTCCAGTAGGAAGAGAGAATCAATTATGTAAGAAAGTCTATGAAGTGGTTAAATTCACAGCCAATCTCCTGCAGAGACCGGAACAATGCTGGAGAGGAAGCCAGCATCCCACACTACCTGTATTTTTCTCTATGACAGAGACAAGCCCAACAGAGTAACAAATAGTGCAAACTCAAAAAGGAAGCAGAAAAACAGCTCAACTCCAAGTGGCCAAAGAGGCCCCTTTACTTTAAAGGGGATCAAAGATCGAATCTAAAGCTTTGATGTACTATTTTATCTCCACTCTTGTTCTTAATTCGCTCTTAAGAGAATGAAAACTGGTTATTAATTAGGAATCGTTGACTTTCATAATAAGTATGCAAGAACGGATGGGGAATCTGGTGAGAGGAGAGATTACGTGGGGCCAAGGAATCAGGTGTAGAAAACAGGCTTTGCCTCAGGATGTAAAGCCATGAAATTCAACTAAGAGGCAGAAGAGAAGGAAAAGGAGAGAGTGTCACAGTTGCTACAGCCACAGCCTTGGTGCAGATTTTTCTATACCCTTTTACAGCAATAGTCAAAAAGCTCGTTTTTAAAATGCATTGAAGCCTGTTTTGAGTATCTGTGAAATATTTTCCTTATAGTTACTAGCTAAAATATTTAAGTTCCCAGCATTCCATTTTCATTTTTGGAAATGTGAGATATCACTATAAAGAATTACTATCTAGAAAGCAGTTCTTCCTCTCTTTTATTGGTCCTTCAGTGAGAAATGTTGAAATCTTTTAAAAGATGATGATATTTTGCAATTACATAATATACTCCTCATATTATATGTGTCATTTGCAAAGTAATTATAACCAATGCTTTGATGACCTGAAAGAACAAAGGAGCAACAGTGGTCAGAGACTTGGGCAACTGAGCTACACTGCAGTCTGGAAGTCGAGGGTCCATTCACTCTTTATTCTTGAGCTGCCTTTCCAAGTAGGAATAGTCCACAATGCAATTCTCCAGTCTTCAGGAAATAAAACAGCTCTACATGACTTTTGCAAAGCAAACCATTGCCTAAAGTTATTGATGTGGCACCACAATGGGGTATACTTCTGGATGTCCCACAGATGTGGTTCGAGAGGTGAGGACTCAGTGCACACCACACACAGAAAACATTGTGTGTGATGTTCACTGTGGCCTGCTTTGCTGGTCTTGTTTCCTGGTACCAACATCTGCCTCCTGGGTTTATGGGGACTGATAGCCTCCGTAATGGCTTTGTCCTTAGAAAGCTACAATCCTCAATGGCCCCCATCTCTCTGCTCCCATGACTTCTTTCTCAGTACGTTATTTCTGATTCATCCTGCACATTCTCCTGCTCCGTATCTGTGAAGGCTGCCTCTGCTCCTTCTTGGCTTTTCTGACAGTTCCCTCTGATGTTATTTGTAGATGTTGTCCACATTCCGCTTGTCTTTTTCTCATTTTTGTGCCCTGAATGTTCTTTTAGAATTCTCCACATGATGCCTAATATACACGTTTCTGAGAAATTTTTCTCTTAGATTTTGTTCCTTTTAGATGAGCGTTTGCAAGCATAAAGTGGGCTCTGTACTTGTAACAAATACTCAGGAGGTATTGATACAAATGAACTATCACATCATTGTAGTAGAGACACCTGCTCTTCTTGATTTGGTTTTGAGGTTCCTCTATAGATGCTGGATCATACTTGACAATAAATCTGGTTTAAAAACCAAATCAAAACATGTAAGTTACTCTGAATTTCTTAGCATTATTATCAGGCTACTCCTACAGAGGTTCTTTATGTTCTACCTACATCCCTCTTCCCTTTGATCTTTTCTGTCTGATTAATCATCCTCTTGCCCTGGACCTGTTCAGTCACAGCCTTGGACATAACCCAGAATCCTGCCTCTTGTGGCTCAGTCAGGTCTTCTGTGGGGCTGTTGTAGAGCATCCACTGGTCCCTATTATGTTTTTTTTTTTTAATGATGGGAATTTGGGGAGGCTGAAAGGCTCATTTTTCCACAGGGAAGGTGAATGCTACTGTCCAATATGGCACGGTATTGCATATCTCTGTTGAATGCCTTAATCTTTAAACATACTGTGTATTTTAACAGTTAAGCTTCTTAAATGGGAAGTTCTGAATGTAGTTAAATTATCTAGAAAATTAACTACTTCATATGAGTCTAAGATTTAGGCTGAACCCAAATATTTGGGTTAATAAGCTAAATCAAGAAGAAAATAAGCTAAAATCAGATTTATAGAAATATAAAAGATTTATAGAACATAAAAACAAATTATGGATGCTATAAATTAAAATTGATTTCAAATTATATTTGAAATAAATAAAAAGTGATTCAAAGTATTTATGTAGACTTACATAAAGCTAAATACAATGAGAACATGGATAGATGCTCTTTTACATATTTCATGTACCTTAGTCTATTATAGCTGGTCCATCTTACTGACTCTTCTGTGACAGCAAGTCGCAATCCTGGGAAGCTTGACTTGTGGGAATCAGGTGATATTCTTAAGCATTTACTCTTTTGGTTCGAATGTGGCAGCCATGTGCAGACTTCCTCAGTGCACATCTCTAACCTTAAGTCCATTTGAAACCAAACTTCTGTGGCAGATCCAGCTCAATATGTCAAAAGGAGTCCCCAGGTTGCTCCCCATTCTCAAACAACCAGCTCAGCTGCACCCTTCTGCATTTTACCTAATGACATGGCTGCTAGCTTCTCTTTTTCCCTAGCCTTTGACAGAGAAGCTGCTCTTTCTTTTTAAACAAAGCCAGGATACAACTATACTCACTGAAATAGGGTGTAAGTGCTATCTGGCTATCATCTTCTACTACAAGGGTTATTAAAAAACCCAAGCAAATCAGGCACTACATTTAACTACTGAGAAAATTGTGCTCTGAGACATGGACAATTTTTTTTTTTTTTTACTTCTATTCAGGGAGTGAAAGAGGGAGGTGGAACAGAAAGAGGGAGGAGGAAAAGATTATTATTATTATTTAATTCAAGTCCTTATCCTGAAACCTAAATGTGATATTTCTGTTCTTCCTCCATCCTTCTCAACAAAGGCTTGGTCCATCACTCATCCACAGCACTGTTGGAGCCAGTGGAGGTATGGAAGAATGTGGATCACAGAAGAAGGACAGACAAAAAAGGAAAGAAGAAAAACCCTGGGAGAACAGGCCAAAGACAGGAGTCAATAAATTTAAGAAAAAAATGTGTTCTAAGTAGTAGGCCTCTTTCTGTGTTAGTGTTAATCTCCAAAGGAAACCTCAGGTGATGTTTACTTACATTTTCCAAGTTCATAGAAGTCTCTCTCTCTGTCTCTCTCTCTCTCTCTCTTTCTCTCTCTCTCTCTCTCTCTCTCTCTCTCTCTCTCTCTCTCTCTCTGTGTGTGTGTGTGTGTGTGTGTGTGTGTGTGTGTGTGTTCTGAGTAGATGGAGAGGCATAAACATGCTCTTAGTTCTAAGTGAGAAGAAAGCCATGTGAATAATACATAAAACTTAACACTTCAGTGCACCCTCTAGCCTCACGGGGCTTAACAGCATGCTTTCTGTAATTGCTGAAGGTGCACTCATATGTCTCTGCTTCCCCCTACCTGCTTTTTATTTCCTGCTGGATGTGGGGCTTAGAGAAGAGAGCCAGAAAAAAACAAAAACAAAAACAAAACAAAAAAAAAAACAAGACCTCACTTCTTTGCCTTCTGTGGGTTTCATTTGTGTAATTAAATGACTGACTTACGAGATCTATGCTTAAATTGATATTTGTTTTACAAACTAGCCTTCTACTTGGTAAAAGGAAAGACAATTTCTCTTTGGACTCATGGAAATTTTACATTCCGTGTGTGTTTTGATCAAAGTTTGATTGTAGCACTCATGAACTATCTGATAGCCAGCGCTAATGAAGGAGACAAAACTGTGTTAGCTACTTCACTTCTCCCAGTAAGAAAATTGCTTTGTCTATTCTGATCAGTGTTTCTTACCATCTGATTTAATGTTTAAGCTCTCAGCGGTGATTTCTTAACCATGATGGCCTCTCTTACGTGTAAATGTAATTTCTTCACCCTCTGAAGATCACATAGGAATGTTCTAGGTACAATTATACAGCATTGAAATGAACCATGTCTCACTGTAGTATCTCCCAGGCCCTATTTCTCCTTCTCTCCATGTGTCTTTGCCTTGATTTCTTTGAACATCTAGGTCTGTTAGTTCTATTTTGATGCATTTTGGCTTCTGGTATTTTTACACTTAACACTTCTGCCAAATTGAGATGGAATAACACCCAAACAATGAGTTCTGATTCTCTTCAAATTAAATGATCTCCCCTCTATTCTGAAAATGATCTTTACTAATCAAGGAATGGAGTGAAGTGCAAAATTAAGTCATTCCAAAATATTTGGCATATGTTCCTGTGACTGCAAACAGGCCTAAGACAGCTTAGGTGGGTGTTGGAAATGTCCCAAGATTTGGCTGGAATTTAGTCACCATTTTGTTGACTAAAATTCAATGGATTGTACATTTATAATAGACCATCTGCTATGAAAATTATATTTTGATAAATATTTTTAAAAACAACAAGTATCCTTGGTATATAAAACTGCTAAATACTATCCAGGGATAAAAATATACAAAAATAAAAGGTACATGAACCATTTAATTTTTCCATGTTAATTTAATGTAAAGAGGAAGTCCAATAAAGTAAATAATTTATACTGAAAATTTAACTAAAATCCAAATGTTTCTCTATCACTATAATAAATAATAATCGAGCCTAACCTTTATGGGTCTCATATGCTTTCATTGGTTATATAATTTTATTTCCACAACTCTACTGAAGCAAAACTATTAGAACAAGTTTTCTACAGAAAATACTATTATATTATCTAGACATAAAAGATGGAGGCTAGGTGGAGCTCTGCCTGGGTCACACAGCTAGCACAACTTGAATTCCTAACTATGTTTGCCTATCTCTTGAGCATCTCACAATTTTGTTGAGTCACTTCAGATTTTAAAAAAAAAGCTATATGTAATATGGATATGATCTATAATTCAATGATGTCATGACAGGTACAGACTATAAAAATTAAAATTATGTCTCTTATTTTCTAATTAAAACTATTCATTAGTAAAGAGTATGATTCTAGCTTGTAATTCAGATCAGTCTAAAGAATTTGGGAATTATAGGATGCTAAATGAAATCAAGAAATATTTAAAGACTGCTTCTTGGCCAAGGAATTGAGAAAAGCAACTGGTCATATCGAGTAGCTATTTGCCAAGAGACTACATGTGATTCCTACTTAATAAATGCCATACAAGGGCTGGACACATCATATTTTTTTAAAAGGAAACTTTCTTTTAGGTGGAGGGGGTGTGTGATTTTCCTATAAAAAAATTTTCAATGCTGGACTCTTAATTCTGAGTGTTCTCTAATACTCTGAGCATGCGAACAGTGTGAGAACTTTCTCACTAAACACTCTAGCTCCTGATGGTCACCTCATACCACATAGTTTCATTTCCCTAGGTAGAACTTAGTTAGTAATATTTTATTTCTGCAAGGCTTTGTGCTTGTTGGAAATAAAGCTCACAGAAGGTTTTTATAATACACACACACACACACACACACACACACACATACATGCACGCACTCACACAGGCACCTAGAACGGGTCTTGCAGGTGGTTGTGAGCCACTCTATGTGGTAGAGAGAGCCAAATATGTCTCCTCCATAAGAGCATCAGATGTTGAGCCCCAGCCCCCTCCCCAGATAACATTTTTAAGATCTGGAATACACAGTTTTGAGATGTGGTAAATAATTTTGTTTTTCTACTTTTGCAATGATGATGGCTGAGATAGATTAGTGAGGAGTTGCTAATAATATTCTGGAAATCTCTGTTCCTTACAGGATTCATTTGCTTCATACATGTTGACATGACATAATATGTCACAGTTTCAAGTATTATTTTACTTTATGGAAAACAAGCCCACTATAGACTCTACTCACCGTGTTTCAAAATGAGCAAAAGAAAATGTTTTCTGATGATTTGTTTACTGATACTATATTCTAACAAACTGCTATCTTTTGACGTTTTCTTTTAGATCCTTCCTTCTCTTTCTTTGTGTCTTGATCACACACACACACACACAAACATATATATATATGCAAATATATAATATACTAAAACCTACAATTTTCATACTTTAATGTTAAATTAAGACACTGAGTTGTAAAATAAAACCATCTGAATTATCTTTCTGAGTAAACTGTGACTCATTTACTTAATATGTCATTTCTCAAAAATGTAAGGTTTTTAATTTATGATTTCCAGCAATTCAACTACAGCAGCAATGTGGTAAATCAATCAGCATTAGCCATACATCTACATTGCAAATGAAGAAACCCAAGGATGAACGGCTTCCTGAAATCTCACAATTCAAACCCTTCATGGTTTGTTATTTTCACACACTGTGACTTTGACAAACTTAGTGTCAAATCTTCTAGAGTTGTTTACATATTATCATTTATGAATGTGTAAACCTTTAACAATTTCACTTCTCAAAACTTTGAAGTGTCACCAAGTGCTGTGTGCCCAAACAACAGCATGCAGTTGGTTTCCCAGGCTACTGGGATTTATTGGAGTGTGTCTCCAGCTTGCAAGCGTTAAATAGAAAAATGGGCAAGGAAATTATTAATTGTCAGTGATTAAGTTGGCTAGCTTTTACAACAACTATCATCTTTCTTTTTTCAGGATACATAAATGTGTGCTTTCCTTCATAGTGAGTTGGGAGTAAGAGCAGCACTCTAAGACATGCATGAGGCCGCTTTCAGGCCCAGCAGACATTGTCTGTAAGTGTCTATAAGGTATAGTCTTCAGGTATGCAGTTTTCATTTTGACTCCTGATTCCACCAAATGTCCTTACCTTTGTCACTTCATTGAGTCCCATCAGTCACCGCAGGAAGAGTGACTTGCTTTATAGGAAATCCTTTTACTTCATGTATACACTCCTTCATTATTCTTGGTAGCATGCCAAACCCCTGCCAAGCTAGTTCCTGGGGAATTGGAGTGTACCAGATAACATGGTCCACACATTCAGATCAGGCCCTGTCTATAAGGATGTTTACACTGCAGGAATAAAGCAGATACCTTGATTACAGAATCAAATCAGACGAGGCTTCTCAGTAGTGCCCAGTCTTAAGCTCAAATCTGTAGCAGTAAATAGTTAAGCAGTTCTATGATCCCGACAGGTCACGCGTCTCCTCTGCAAATCACAAATGAAACACACACACACAAACACAAACACAAACACACACAAACATGCCCGTGTAATTTTGAAATGTCTTCCTAGCTCAATGGCTGGACATTTCCAAACCTCCCAGCAGCTAGCACACACTCCTTTCTGGATTCCTGGCTTAACACCTTCTAAATCTTTATTTTATCTTTGCTGCCCCGTTACCTTCTGGGCCACCCCCACCCACAGGGCTGCTTTCTCTTTACACCTACATTGCTGGGTGTTTTCGCTCATGCAGTTCTTAAATCTGATCTCTCTGTCTCTAAATCATGGCGATTCTCCTTTCTCTCTTCCCCTTGGTCCCTTGCCTGGGCAATACAAGAGTCCCAGCTCTGTTATCTCTGCCCAGCCAGTGGCTGTATGACAATTTTTTATTACCAATCAAAGCCAACTGGGGGTAGTGACCCTTAGCATCTGGAAGCCGATTTGGGGAGCCAACTTAAGACAAAGCATAAGAACCGTTTGCCAACAGAGATCTGTGGCAGCAAGTTTAAAGGTTCACTCTGGCTCACTATAGAGAGATGTGGGAGAGAGGACTGGAAGGGTTAACTGAGAGAGATGACGCTGAAAAGCAAACACAGTAGCATTACATGTGAAAAAGAATTCCTGTGTTACGACTCTGATGTCAAATGTACTCCAATATGCTGGCGTGTGTGGAATTCTGGGTCCCAGCTTGTAGTCTTATTATGGAATGTTCTAAACTTTGCAGGAAGGGAAAGTACGTCAGGGGTAGACAAATGCCTGTGGATATTATAGCAAATCTTCATATCCTACCCTTCAATCTTCCTGTCCATCTCACGTGAATAACCTTCTTCCTACCCTAGGCTCAGAAGTAAGGAATCTAAGTAATATGAATGGAACTTTGAGGAATCATGGGCCTCAATAAATCTCATCCCCTTTTAAGTTGTTCAAACCAGGACTTCTAACTTAGACATCAGACAACTGCCTAACACACTTTTCTGAAATTTTTATTTTTATGGTTTCTGCTATCTATGGTCTACTATAGTCTAAATGGATAATCACAAAATAAACAGCTTGTATAATTTTAAAGTTACACAACCTTCTTAAGAGTAGGATGAAATCTTGGACCATTTTTCCCTGCTTCTGATGGCCTGCTCCATCTCTCTGTGCAGAGTATCCCTGCTGAAGATGCTACCTGATCACGGTCCCTTCCTAGCTAACTGCTTATCAGCTCAATGCTCAGGATATCTTTGATATTCTGATCAAGTAAATTTTGGTTTTCTGAATAATAATCACATTGTTCAGAAATGGCTACTGCTGGCTATCATATTGTAGTATGTTACTAGGATTCTATTATTATTATATTCTATTATATTATTGGTTATTATTACTCTTCAGTTCTCTGTTTATATGCTCAGCCTTATCATGGATGTCTGTGCATGTGTGGAACAGACTTCAGCTAATCCTGCTGAATTTCAGGATGTAGCTAGCTGAAGGACACAGTGACACTAATGAATGATACAGACCTCAGTTCTGACCTCCATGTAAGAAGTAGCCCAACTGTTTACAACTATTAAGTCATGAGATTATATTTGCCTTTTGGAAATGTCATTACAGACAAAGTGAACCAAATGGTAGGCTCAGTGCCAGCCAAGAAGGAAGAAGGGCTAATTAAGCTGCTTGGCAGAGGAACACCTAGAAGATGTTGCCCTGTGGGTCAGGATTATCTTAACCCATAACTCATTACCGAAATGAAAGACCTCCAAAGATGTTAGAAAGCATAACTGATATTCAATCATTTAAGATGCAACCCCTGGGAATAAGGATGCTAAGGATGTGCTGACTTCTAAGTGGAAAATCTGAGTGGATGATCATGGAGTTTGGGGGAGATTTTGTTCATTACTTTACTCGCATTAGGAAAAAAGTACTTGGGAGAAGAAAGATTAAAGTCAGTGGAGAGAGAGGTGATTTTAAATGGCCACCTTGAGGGTATGAGTAAACTGAGCCTACCTATGAGTATTTACAGATACACACACATATGCATGCACACACCTATGCATAAATGCACACACATGCACACATGCATGCAAACACGTGCATACACACATATACATGCACACCTGTGTACACACACACACACACACACACACTGATTTTACCAGTCAGTCCTTCTTCCCAACCGTGACTAAACATGAGGATAGTGTCTGACGCCCAGTGCTTGAGATTTAGTAGTAAACTGAGTATTTATGCAAATTAATGATTTCTCAAAATGCAATGTAATATCTCTGACATGAACACTTCTGTTATACAAAAACTTATTACTAAAAATATAAATTTCTACAGTTTTATGAATAAAATATATTTTAGGAGTACAAGTAATTATAAAAATAATTAGATACCATTTAAGCCTGTGCTATATTTATTAATCTTGCTATGTCCAATCAATAAAATACAAGTTGTATTTTTAAGGGTATAGAATTTGGACCTGTAGAGATGGCTCAATTGGTCAAGTACGTTCTGTACATGCATGAAACTTGAATTCAAATCTCCAGCACATACTTAAAAAGCTTGCGCTCTCTCTCTCTCTCTCTCTCTCTCTCTCTCTTTCTCTCTCTCTCCCTCCCTCCCTCCCTTTCTCCCTCTCCCTCTCCCTCTCTCTCCCTCTCTTTCTCCCTCTCCCTCTCCCCCCCCCCGTGTGTGTGTGTGTGTGTGTGTGTGTTCAGCCCAGATATAGAAGCCTCATGACAATCTCAGTTAAACCAAAACAATGAGCTCCAGGTTCAGTGAGATACTGTTGCCACATAAAATGAGGTAATTAAGGAAGACATCAGAATACCATTTCTGGTCTTCATCCCCACATGCATGCACACATGCATGAGTATGTGCATACATGAAACATGCACAAAAGAATGACATTCAAATATGAGTTAAGGAGTTTATAAACCATAACAATAGCTTATATTTATAAATTTTACCATATACCAGGAACAATCATAAGTATTATTGAAGGTTTTCAAGAATGCCACTGGGTAATAAATACAATTTCCACCTCATAAATTAGAAAATGAATGTATTGAAAGATGGGGTAATTTCATTAATGCCACAAGGCAATTAAATGCTTAGAATACAAATTTGAGCAGAGAGTAATATCTACGAACTACCTATAAGACAAAAATTTCTACTTGCACATGAATAAAGGCAGAAATGTTCAATAGAACTACAAGACAGTCAGTACCATTACACTCAGTGACTTGAAGTTTTATACATTGACATGGTTTTTACACATATAAAATAATTTATGGAAGAACACTACACTGGTTCATTCTGGCTACGAAGTCTGAGGCATTTAGGCCCTCAACTCTATGTTTCTTCAGTCAGTGAATGTACATGTTACAAGAAAATGTAATGCAGAAATAAAATAGGCATTGAGTAAAGGAGGAAATCACATTTAAAATTCATTTATGGCCATGTGAAAATTAGTGAACCCTCTTCTACTCACTTATACCACAATCAGTTTGTGTTCTGCAAGCCCTGCCCTTCAGTTTGCACAAACACCACACCTTGGCGAAAGTATTTACTCAGAGTATCCCATCACCTGCCTATCTCAAGTTGTAAGTAAAAATACAGCGCTTTTCTTCGGAAGCACTCGGCGTCACGCACATTAAGACTGTAAGAGGATATATACAGGTCAGCGCCCCTGGAGCAGAAGCACACATGTGCAGCTTTGGCCTAAGGAGTTTTCTATTTGCTAAACTATAATGGAACTTCAAGCTAGAAGTAGCAAATGAGAACCAACTTACAATGACAAGAAAATAGACCCTTAAAAAATCAAATTATAATCAACACAAAAATTAAATTACTGTCTCCTTCAAAATGACATATTCCAGCAACTGCATTTAGTTGAAAGGGACACAAAGGACGTGGCATTGGCTTTTCATTGGTCTTACTTCCTCCGTGCCTATGTGATTTCATTAAACCACTTAAAAAGAAGGTTTTTAATGGAATACATTCTTTCTGAAAGCAGAAACAAAAGCTGTTCTTGAAATGAATGACATGAATTGGAACTATTGGACTTGACTTTTAAAACAAGTTAGTTTGGTATTTTGGACAAAACTCTCAACGAAACAAAAAAAAAAAAAAAAAGACATACATTGTTTTAAAAAAGGAAAGGCCTTCACCCTCCAATGAAACAAGAGTTTCATAACTCTCCTAGCAAGCCGCTGGGGGCATTATGGAGGAAAGGTAAAGACTGTAAGAGCCAGAGGTTCTTCTGGAAAGAACAGGACTGGTGGCCCCATGAGCTGACACCTACTGTGCCTACTAGATCAGAAGAGTCAATATCCCAGTAAGTGAGGAGTAACCGCACAGAAGCACCCGCCCCTAGCTGAGGAGCTGTTGATGGCTAATGGGGAAGGATTCTACTATCAGCTTAGTCTGGACGGTATCAAGTTGACAGTTACTATCAGGCAGTATGGCTGAGCAGGTAAACACAGAGCAATACAATGGCAGAGGCTGTCTCCCAAGCTGTGCTGAAAACACCCATCTTTAACTATGTAGCAAAACAAAAAGAGCTACAAGAGTTCCATCATTTAAGGTGATTCTCTGCCTACCTTGCTAAATGCAGACTTATGCTCATTTTATATACTGAAATGTACTCCCTTGCATTAGTTTTCACCAAAAAGACAGTATTTGTTGATTTAAAAAAAAATGAGGACCATATTGGAACAGCGTATCTGTTCTTTGGATGCCTAGCTTGCTCAGGCTGACTCTCAGTAGCTCTGTAGCATTTTCTTTTCTTTTCTTTTTTTCCTTTCTTTTGGAAATAACAACTCTCTAGCTTCTGCATATCACGATAAATCAATCTACACAAAGCACAGTAGTCCTAATAAGAATTCAAGGGGCAGAAGAAAAACAGTGAATTGGTTTTGGGCCTCAGGAGGTAGAAGGTAAAATGACAATGACTCTCTTTTGTACTCTCTTCTGCCTATTAGATGCTGTTATTTGAGTTTCAGAGAAAGCCTCAGAGCAGAACAATACTAACAGCAGCAATAAAAATAGCAATAATAAAGGACACCAAAAGAAAGCAAAAAAAAAAAAAAAAAAAAAAAAAAATGGCGAGATTGGTATTCCAGTGAATCTTTCATCTTTGCTTCACATAAGTCCATGCTGCAGATAAATGCACAGGCCATGGCCCTTCCATCACAGGATGGTCCAGAAGGTAGAGGTCAATGAGAAACAGATCTCAACAGTAGGCCTGTGGCCTGAAACCTATCTTCCAATCACACTTTAATATACACAGAGCATCCCTTCTTGACTGAAGTGTGGTTTACACAGACTCCCAACTCGCCTGCAGGAAATAAATTCCTTCCCTGAAGGGCCTATCACTGGAACTCTGACTTCTACTTCCCCAAATCCCCCAAAAAACAGAACTATTTTCTATAGCAGAAAAATCTAGTGGCAGTGCATCCTGGAGAAGAGAAGAGTACTTTCATATGATTACAATGATAGGTACTCTAAACTTCATCTATGAACAGTAAACAAAAGTGAGAAAAGTGTGAACAATGACTACAGCCGAAATCATAGTTATGTCAGATCTGTAGTTTATGGAAGAAGGAGAAGAAGGAGGAAGGGAAGGAGAGTAGAAGAAGGGGAGGAGAAGAAAGGTGGAGGAGGGGATGGAGGAAGAGGAGGAAGTAGAGAAAGAGGAGCTGAAGGAGGATAAAGAGAATAAAAAGACCAAAACGACCAAGAAAACAAGAAGAAGAAAAAGAAGAGGAGGAGTAGAAGGAGAAGAGAAGAAGATGATGATGAAAAAGAAGATGATGGTGAAGATGATGAAGAAGAAGGAAAAAGAAGGAGAAGAAGAGGAAGAGGAAGGGGAAAAGGAAGAAACACATATGTATTAGAGATACAGTAATTTAATTCTAGAATACTTTTCTTCTAAAACATCTGGGTATTGTGGAAATTGATGACATTTTGACAAATGTGCTCACATGGTTAAATGTTCATGGTCTGTCACTCTTTTAGAGTGTCTAATACTTTATAAAGCCATCTGTCACTTAATGATAACTGTCCCACTGAAGCATTCAATTTGGGGATTTCTAATAAAAGAAAAAAAACAACTGTTTGTGACAAAAAATAACTGCTCTTAACCCGGTATTCTTTCCTTTTTACAGCTTGTGTGATGTAGTCATGGCCAGAGAAAATTACAATGTAATTTCTCCTGAAAGTGGGAAGAGAGGAAGCAGGAGTACTGAGGAAGACACTTCACTAAGCAGCATTTAAACAAGGTTAATAAGCAACAGTGCAGGAATAGTAATCTAAAATTGTTAAGAGATAATGCACTGGTTGTGTGTTAGTTGTTCATAAGTAACCAAGTTTCATCGGTTAGTTTAATTATCTCATGGACAGCTCTTCTTTCCAATGCTGCAGTTAAAGGATAGGGACGTGTTTGTTGTGCATCGGTCCAAGGAAGTAATCACTAACAGGGTCATCATTTAAAAGTACAACTAAAGATGAAAAAGATTTAAAAGAAAGATCTGTGTTCTTCACTAAGCATCATTATCTCTGTGGTTACACTGGGTCAAGAGTCTAGATAAATAACTGCTCAGTATTTTTTCCCACTGAGCAAGAGTGATACCAAAGTGTCCCACAGAGTAGCACAGCTTTCAGATCAGTGTTCTGCCCCATAGCTCCCAGAAAGCCTAATCATGCATTTTGTTTGTTCTAGTCTATTCTCAAGTAATTTAAGAAATTCTCCAGGATAAAATAAATTTAATTTACCTGATGGGTGAAAATGCTAAAATAAAACATTCTTTGTGATGGACTGATCTCCAAAATTTTAACTTTGTCTATAGATTTATTCAGAAAAAAATAATGTCATCAATGAAATATGTTTTCTTTCTGACTTTACTTACTTCCTTCTCTCTGCCTCAAATCTATGGAGTAGTTTTCGAAGACCGCCATTTTTGAATCCCTGAAAATGGGCAGCTGGGGCCCCCACAGTGATGACGTCATAGAGAGCATCTGGAATGAAAACAAGGAGAAGAACACTTAGCAAACATTTGTCTCCTGCACACATCGCACACTAGAGTTTCCTTACTGCGGAAAGTTTGAGAAATTGTTCCATTTCAATTTGTATGAATAACTCTGTGTATGACTAACTCTGAACTCTCATCTCAAGGGGGCAGGAAGAACAAATCAATCTTTCTAAAAGCCACCTGTGCACATCAAAAAGTTATATTTTCAAGATTTATGACTGCATTTTAATTATATGCTACAGTGCAGAACAGCATGTCCTCTTCTCCACCCAACTACTGAGATAACATGTTAATTGGTCTTTTGTGTGTTTTACTTTATTGAGTTTTGCATCATTTAATTTGCAATCATATTGAAATTCAACAATAATGAACAGTTTCTCAACCAAAGCTTATAGAGACAAGAACCAAAAATATTAATTTATTTTTGCTCAAGGGCAGAACAGTACTAGCACATTCAAAACAAAATTTATTCAGTCGTTTTCTGATTATCAATTCTAAAATTTACACAGTTTTGAATACATACATTTGTAATTTATTATAAAACATGGAAAGAATGCAAAAGATCTCAATTTATGTTTCCAACAAGATATTTTGCTCTTTATAACAAAAATCCATACATTTAAATTGAAACTAAATCTTTTGATCCTGAACATTATGGTGTCAAAGCATGCCATCATTTTTATATTCAAATGGAAGATATCCATGTAAGAAAGGGAGAGTGAATGTTCGCTGGTTAAAATACATTTATGTTGAGCAATCTAATTTAATAGAAGATGTTTCTCAAATTGATTTTGATATTGACATATTGGTTGTTTCTAAGATATGGCTTACTGAGGAAGCATAAATTGTTTTATTAGCCTCAGGTAAACATCATTGTTTCATGAAAATTACATAGTCTACATCCATTTGAATTATTATTGTTTTAAATTAGAACATCTCCACTTTGAAAATAGAAGGTTAAAAGAAATAAAATACAAGTAGCAATGTGACCCAACAACAAGTTAATACAACATGGGTTTGACAATAAATCAATGAACTTTAAGAATAATTACAGTGTAGTAATAATTTTTAACTCTTTAAAAGTCACTAATAAATTGAATTATACCGTTTTAAGATAGTAGAATATGTGTTTTATAAGAAATGCAATTATATTTTACCCCAGAGAGTTTTTAGAAAATAACCCTCATCCCAAGGATTCATTTTCATTATACCAAAAGGTTCTGTGGGAAAAAAGCAACCAAAGGTTCTACTCTATGTGAGATTTATAAACCACAATGACCATGGGAATAATTACCAAGGATAGACTAGAAATTATAGCTGTAACTTTCACACATATAACAGCAGTTATACCTGGGCCATAGCTAACAACTGTCTAATTTGACTGTAGCCCCGCAGAACAGGGTATTTCATGCCTAGCACAGAAAATCTAACCAACTACCCATGGTAGTAAGGATTGGAGAGGAGAAGCCACTACTGCCAGTTTAATTGTCCTAATCAATATAATCTCTAATTACATTCTTAAAATGCATCCTTTAACTCCAGAGAAGGGCAGCTCTCACCTCTCTCCTTTTCATTGATGGAGACCATTATAGAAAGCCACAACAGTCAATACAAAGAATAACTGTTGTTTTGATTAGAAAACAAAATGCAACACTTAGCTCTAAGAATTAGGTGTGCTCTGTTCTACTTTAATGTCATGTTTTATCATTTCTGTAAATGGATAAAATTGGAAAACATATGTACACTTATTAACTACTGCATATAGTCTTTTTTACTGACTCATCTGTCAATTATAGACCAAGAACAACAACAAAAATTGAGTCACAGTGCTATCTTTGACTTCAAATTTAGAAGTACAAAACTGAGTCTATTGTTCCTCTACATTTTAAAATTTATTTGTTACCTCTTACACTGGTGTTAAGAAACTGTCCCCTAATTATTAGCATATCTCCATATGTGTTCAATCCCCCTATGCAAATGAATTAGATTTGTGGGTTGCCCACATCATTGTTGGAAACACGTTTATCCAAAAGTTGTAGTGTTTACACTACACAGTCTTCCCCAATATTAATTAACATCCTCTTTGTTCCATTAACTTAAAGAAATTATCAGCTTGAGTATTTTACATATCATTTATCATTATTTTTTACAAGAAATTAAAAGGAAATTAAAAACAAAAGATGGTAGAGTGTATGAAATTCTAGGGAAGATTTACGTATTTTTAAAAAGCAATTTATGTTTGTTCTTGAAGATAAAATGCCAGGAGACAAAACAAACAAAGGAAAAGAGCACACCAATTGGCTGTCCAATACCAAATGTTTACCCTGAAAGCATACAGGTCACATTACATGGCCTAAGCAGGTTGTAAATATATATCTAGGAATAAATACACAAATATGTGGAACAACAACTAAAAAGAGGCCATACATCTGCATCTAAATGATAGTGAGTGGCAGTGTATTAGAGGAGCTGGGGGAAGACAGGAAACGAGAAATGATAAAGGATGAATCTCAACTTCAAATAGCAAACAAAACAAACAAACAAAAAACAGGATAGCTAAGCAACCATGAACAACAAAACAATTTCTGGAGGAATAACTATCTCTAGTTTTAGGCTGTATTACCGAGCTATATTTTAAAAGAAAAATCATGGTTTTGGGATAAAAACAGAAACATTGAACAATGGAATCAAATTGAAGTCCCAAACATAAATCCATACACCTGTGAACACCTGATTTTGACAAAGAAGCCAGAAATACATACTAGAAAGAAGAAATCATCTTTATCAAATGGTGCTGGTCAAACTTAATGTCTGCCTGTAGAAGAATGCAAATGCATCCGTATTTGTCACCCTGAACAAAATTCAAATCCAAGTGGATCAAAGTTCTCAACATAGAAAAGACATGCTAACCCTGACAGACAGAATGAGGAACAACCCTGAGCACATTGGCACAGGAGAGAACATCCTGAACAGAACACAATGATAGCATAGACACATGAATCAACAATTAATTCAATGTGACCTAATGAAATGGAAAAGCTTCTGTATGACAAAGGAAACCATCAATCAGATGAAGTAGCATCCTACAAAATTGAAAAGGACTTTTATTCACTCCACATCCAATAGAGATCTAATATCCAAAATATATTTTAAAAAAAATCAAGAAACTAGACATAAAAATAAGATAATACAATTAAAATACAGTGTACAGATTTAAACAGGTAATTCTCAGTAAAGGAATCTCAAATGGCTAAGAAACAAAGAAATGAATACAGCTCTAACCATCAAGGAAATGTTAATAGAAGCTACTTTAAGATGCCATCTTAAACTGTCAGAATGGCTAAGATTAGAAAGTGACACGTAACAGCTCATGCAGGTGACAATGTGGAGCAAGGGGAACACTCCTCCATTGCTTGTGAGAAAGCAAATCTGTAGAGTCCCTATGAAAATCAATGTGGTGATTCCTCAGAAAATTGGGGTTGATCTACCTCAAGACCATCTGTATCACTCCTTGGCATAAACCCAAAGGATGCTCCAACCTACCATGAGGACAATTACTCAAGCAGCTTAACTCTGTCTATTGGAGCTTTCTTCATAATAACCAGAAACAGGAACAACCTCGCTATCCTACAACAGAAGAGCGGATAAAGAAACCCTGGTACATTTACACAGTGGAGCAGTACTCAGATGTTAAAAATGACATCAAGGAATGTGCAGGCAAATGGATGGAAATGAAAAAAAAAAAAAAAAAAAAGGAATCATACTGAGATAACCAGGACCCAAGAAGACCAATGTGGTATTTATTCACTTACATATAGATAATCAACCTACAGTCACAGACCCAGAGGTGTCAGGTAAAGAGGAGGGCTCTGGGGGATTCATAGATCTTCCTGGGAAGGGAAAATAGGAAATATTTTGTGGTGGACTCTGGGAAGGTTTGGGCAGGAGTGGGAGGGGTCGGTGTTGGGAGAGGAAGGAAATGAGAGCGCAGAGAGAGATAGCTGGAATTGGGGAGCATATGACGGCCGTGTGAAAATGGTTCAGGAAAAAAATCTCACATATAAAAATGTTTAAAATAATTTAAAAAACAAGCTAGGAAGAGCTAGAAGAAACCCTCGGTCCATTTCTGACTTCTACGTGCTCACACAGTGTACACTTCACAAAAAAACTTTAATGTTCACATTAAATGGTTGCATCAGTAATTATAAATTAAAAAGGAAACACAATTCAGAACTAAATTTTAAATTTTATTTTTTAAATTAAAAAAACAGAGCATAACCAATATAACCTAATTATAAAACTCTAAATATCATTAGATATATTTTAAAGAGAAAAATGACGTTTAAGCCTCATCCACCTTCTACCTTCATAGACACATTCGAGATCATTCCACTGCAGAAATGTAGGGCTTTTCTAAATTCTACAACAGTCTCTCTCTCATTTTCCCATGTTGCTACTCACCTATAGATTTGCATTGGTACAAAGAAGTCTTGTACAAGAACACCTAATGCTGGTGTTCTTGTTTCATGAGATCGAATAAAGCATGACATTGAGGAAGGTCTCACTCTGGCCAGGCATGTCGGCCTAGAGCTCTGTTGGTTCTGCAGCTATGTTGGTTCAGAAACCATGGATCATTATGAATCCATTTTATGTTCACAGGTTTTGATGATAAACGTTTTTCTGTTTCTTATTTTAAATAGGTACTTGAAGTTTTAAAAAAAAAATTATTGGATCATTTCTTTAGTAGCACTAAAGAACAAACTTGAAAATATCTATTGAATCTTTTTTCCCCAAATAAAGGTGGATTTCAATACCAGTTAATGGCTTTGTTCTACAGTTACGACTGTGACTATGTGAACCTTGTCTCATGATCTGAAATAACAGTACATAGTACACAGTGTACAATTCTTAACTTAAATTCAGAGAAAGTCTGTCAAATTCAAAGTAGATCACTCTTAAACTAAACAGTATTTTCTATGAAACTTACTTTTTAAATTTTAATCAAAGAGAGTCTTACTTAGAATTTTGTAATACTCATTGAGAAAAAACAATCCCTGATAAATATTAGGACAACCAGGTTTCTCTCTTTGGATCCCAGAGCCTTGAATTTCACTTGCAATTACTACAAAATAGTAGATTGATCTGTGTGGGTGCTTAATTTCCTTGTTTCTAAATAATGAAGAAAAATGTCTGGCTAAAGAACCACATTTATTCTTAGCCATACTCCTTTAAAATTAGAATTAACAGTGATTGATTGTTTTTCTTTAGGCAAGAACAGACAGAATAGTAAGACCATAATCGCTCATATAACTAAATCTAAAGTGAAAGGAAACAATTTTATAGCTAGAAATTGTACTGTTATTTTAAATTTTTATTTTATCCCATCCTTTGTGTATCTTCATAATTTTAATAGTTTTCAGTCATGTATAACAGAGCTCTTCTGATCTTGCTATTAAGAAAGTAACATTCAAACAAGGTGGAATGCCAGACCTTGTGGGGGGAGGAATGGTGAAGTCAGAGTGATCTAGGACATCAGGAGAACACGGTCCACAGCATCACCTAAGCAGGGCTCAGAAGGGCTCACAGAGACTGAAGTAGCATCAGGGAGACTGCATGGGTCTGACCTAGATCCTCTGCACATATGCCATTGTTATGCAGCTTGGTGTCCTTGTGAAATTCCTAAGGGGAGACAGGGGTGTCTCTGACTCTTTGGCCTGTCTTTGTTACCCTTTCTTCTTACTTCATTACTTTGCCCAGTCCTGAGATGAAGGTTTGTGCATAGTCTTTGTGTAGCTTGTTAGGCCCTGTTTGGTGGATATCCCTGGGAAGCCTGCTCTTTTCTGCAAGGAAACAAGAGGAGTAGATGGGAAGAGAGGGGAGGTGGGGTGAGGAGCAACTGGGAGAAGTAGAGGAAGGGGAAACTGAGAAAAGATTAAAAAAATAACCAAAATAGGTACTTAAAGCTTCCCTCTCTTTGTCTATCTTTAAAATGCTCTTTTCTTCATTGACATTACATGATATCTCAAAAATGCCTTCGGTTTTGTGAAAATGGCAATGTATTCCATGCCTTGGGGAAGCAAGGTTTAAATGGATGAGTTGTGTTAAGCTGCAGTGAACAGAGCGATTTGAGAATTCATAATAAAGTTTTCTTGTAGCCTTTATGTGGTGGTTAATAATAGAAATGAGATGGCTCTATTTTTACAGGAGATCTTGGTAAAATCCCTTCAGCTATAAAATGTGTTAATAGGAAAATCTATGCATGGTGATCTCATATCAAGGAACAATTTAAACATAATCTGGGCTTCAAAATGGTACCCAAAATCCACTTGACATGAATTACTAGGCTTTTTTGAATTTGTATTTCTAAATAGTTCAAGCTATTTAAATTATGATCTTCACTGAGGAAATCTGAAACAAAAAGTCCTTACTGAAGGGATGATGCTCCTAATTCTTGAGATACAGAGTTTACGGAACTTTAATAGCTCCTCTAGTTCCCTCTCCATTGGGCCATTTTTCTCAGTTAAACTGCAAAACCTGATTCGTGTTGGATGTGACTGTGACATCACTCCTGTGGTATGAATGTTATTGTTTTTATTACATTTTAAGATAGACATCATTTAAGATACTTCCAATAGCAACTGTTTGAAACATCTAACAAAGTACAGCAATGGATGAGTGTGTACACACAGTCTGCTTGGAAGTTTTATTTTATGCAACCCCTGAGCTGGTACATCCCCTGTGAATTCAATCATCAACTAAAAGATTTTGAGAGACCCCATTTTTGGCTGGCTTCTCTACTATATCTCTGATTCTCCTTTTCTTGGTGTGAGGTTAAATGAGGAAGGCCCCCATGTGTTCATATTTTCAAATGTTTGACTCCCAGTTCGTGGGATGTTTAGAAAAGGTTAGGGAGTATGGCCTTGTAGGAGCTTTGTGACTGGGGAAAGAACTTTAAGAGTCAGATGGCTGTACCAGAACTAGTCTTCTTTCTTCTCTGTCTTCATGTTGCTGATGAAATATAAGCTCTCAGCCATCGCTCTAGCTCCGGGCCATCCTGCCTGCTTCTATGTTCCCAGCACTGAGAATCATGAACTAAACTCCTAAAACAAAGCCAGCCCCTCATTAAATGCTTCCTCTTCTAAATCGCCTTGGTCATGGTGTTTCATTACATCCTACTTGTAGCTAAGAGACATGGGAAAGATTATTAATGGTTGGTTCCCTAGAATCTAGTGAGACTTAAACCCACTGACTAGGTTGCCTCAGAAAACTCAAAATGGAGCCCAGTGACTAAGGTTGACACAAGTATCATTCTAGTGACTGCCTTTCTGTTTCTCCTTTCTTCCTTCCTTTCCTTCCTTCCTTCCTTCCCTCCTTCCTTCCTTCCTTCCTTCCTTCCTTCCTTCTTTCCTTCTATGTTTCTCTAATACATATTATGGCATCATGGTCTTTTAATAAGCTTTACTTAAATGACTACAGTAAAACTGTAAAATTCTGGTCATATATCTAAGAGTTACAGAGCACTGATACTCAAAATTAGCAATGCATGGAGAATGCAGTTACATAAAAGAATTCAATTATATATACATTTCAAATAGACCTGCTAAATGTTGCGGCTCAATTACACTACCAATTACAGTATTAAGTGCCCTGAACTAACACTAAAGTAATAGTTCTTTGAAGAAAAACAATTACTTTAATTTGAATTCATTACATTTTATACCCCAAATATAGTGCTTTTATTATTATATGTAACATAAAAAATTACAACAGATTATTATAATATTAGAAGAATCTGTATCTTATAAGGTTGATAAGTAATAGACTGTAAAAATAAAAAAACACTGAAGTATTCTAGAGTATACATTTAAAAGAATTTCATCCTGGAGATGAAACTGTGCTTTGATTTCTGTTGTTTCAGCATGTCTAGCCTCTCTATTGTTGTGGGAATTTGTTACACTGAAGTCATTAATAAGGGTGAAAAATTAATAGTCTGAAAGCACCTTAAGCTAAGTGTCAGTAAAAGACAACACAGCATTACTTCTGCTCAGTCACCTGCTCCATGAGTCAGCCATTGGCCTGCTATCTGGAGAATGCGCCCGTGATGGACACAGTTTTCAGACAGAGTCTCTGCAGTCAAACTTGAGATGAGTATGGCCTATACTTTTTATGGACGAAATCTGAGCAGAAATGAAGAGATGAAGGTCGGGGGAAGGATGGAAGGAGGGAGAGATACTAACAGAGAAAGGGAAGACAGGGAATAATATAGGTAAGAAATGCAAGTAACATGGAAAGATGCAGGATTTGAAAGGTTTATATTCACATAAAAAAAATCAGCAACCACAATGAAGGAAGGAGACCCTCAGGCTCATGGCCCGGCTGACACTTGAGTTGCTGTTGTCTAAATGCCCTCATTTGTAGAATTTCATTATGAAACTCACTGGATATCCATGTCAATTCAAATTATCTGAGCACAGTTTTTCTTCTTCCCTAAACATCTGCCTTTTAGTATCCACTTACCCACTTGTTTTTTTTTTCCAGCTCAGAGAATCAGATGCAAAAGATAATATGTCAAGCCTAGTGCATTGCCACCTACTGCTTGGATGATGTTTTAGAACATGCCACATACAGAAATGTTTTCATAATCTATATGGAGGGGAAAGAAGCCGTCAGTGTAATGAAATTACATACGTAATCATTACTAAATATTCCAGTGTCTAACTAAATCGGTACCTGAATCCATGTGGCTACAAATGGTGTGTGTGGGTGAAGACACTGCCATTTGCATGTAGCTCCAGTGACAATTACTCTCCTAAATGTATTGTATCTGCTGTTATGCACTCATATGTTGCAAATTATTCTCTAGTTCACCTCTTCCCTAGTGCTAGCTAATTCCTATAGTCAAGGCTATATTGACTTTGAATAGTCTTGTTCTTCTCTAGTTTTAACAGTTTTGATGACCTACATGGAGACACTTTAGCCTCATGATATCAAAGAATGATGATATAAAAACCTGCTCTTCCTGGATATCTCTAAATGTGTTCCATGTTCTAGCTCACTTAACTGCAAACAATATTGAGAGCAATATGCCTTAAAGGATTAAATGAGAGATAAATTCACACTCAAGTACACTTCAGCAAGACATAGACTTTTCACTGCCTTATAAATATCTTTTCACATTGGTTATTGGGAAAAACAAATGGCTGATAGTTCATAAATATAACCTCTCACACTTCAGGTTTTGGTGGCTTTAAATTTATTTTCATATCATTAATGTTCAAACTACTGACACAAAGCAATCAGCAAAGAGTTCTAGAGCACTTTGGTCTTCCTGCCATATCCCCAGCACATAATAAAATCAAGTATGTGGGCACATAACTGGAGCCCCAGAGCAGAGTCAGGAACCTCACCTACATAGTAAATGATGACAGCCTAGTCTTCATGTGAATGCAGTGTGTCTCAAAAAAAAAACATAAACAAAACAAAACAAAACATAATCATTGATAGCTAAGTAAGTCAAAGGACGACTTAGGAAGAATTCTTAAAATACTTCACTTTCAAATGACAACGGAGACTGGGAAATAACTCACTGTTTTAAAGCAATTGTCACCAATCCTGATGAGCTAAGTTTGATCCCTGGTAGGAGAGAAGTGATCTACATGTTGTTCTCTGACCTCCACACACATGTTATATTAGTGTGCGTGCACACACACACACTAAATAACATAATAATAGAAGCAACAGTACAGGTTTTGTAAAGCAGTAATGAACGTACTGCACCAGTCACTTGAGACCCAGCTCAGCTATGCTCCCAGAACCCACACGTTTCTCCTGGACAGGAGACAAAGCAAAACGTTCTCCCACTTTCCACTGACTGAACTCTGCCAGTGGTTCCCACAAGGAAGGAAGAACATGCGCATTACTGCTCACCACTGAAGCACATAAGCAATTGTGCATCTTCATGCTGAAGTTTAGGTTTCTGCCAAAGATAACATGAAGCTTGTTTTCTCTTCTTTTCTTAACCAATAGAGCAATAACAAGACTATTGCCTTTCGGCCATTTATGAGTGCTATTTAGGTTGCTAAGACTCTTGAGTTTCGGTCTCTAATTTAGGTCAAGAGTGACACTCATAAGCTGTTCCATGAAAATCAGCAATGGTGCTATTTTCTTTCACAGGTGTGGGCCAGCATCAGCTTTGGTTGCTTCCTCTTTTTGTTCTTCATGTTTAACTCTTAAATTAGGGAGTCAGCCAATCATCAGGCTTTCTGAACACACACACACACACACATACACACACACACACACACACACACACACACACACACACACACGGTAATAGTCTGACACTTCTGAAGGAACATCAGTACCTTTCAGGTGAGGGCTGCGCACCTGCATCCGTTGCAAGTGCAGGTTTATTGGAACAAATTCTAGTGTTTTCTCTCCTTTGCTGCTGCTGGATTTGAAAGAGGACCCTAGGAGAATAAAGATTGGAAATGATTAACAAATGAATAAACAGACATATAAACAAACAATACATGTGGAAAAGAGGAGAGATGTTACAAGATCTTCAGAAAGGAAAACAATAAGCCCTTCACATTCTTCACATATACTAATTTTAAAAATTCTTTCGGTCATTATTATTTTACTTGAACAATGCCAGAAAGTGGGGTATCATAGTTCTCCCTTACTATGAATTCCACATTAAGAGAGATAGAAGTGTAATGGTTGGCTCTTCTGTCTCTACAGCCACAGTTCTAGTTACTGCTTCCTTGGGCCACGCATTAGTGTTCTGCAGTCTGGGGAAGCCAAATGGCTGCTTCATACCGGTTTCCTTGGTAAGTTCTGTCAGGATGTCTTGGTACACAGTCACCATGTGATCACAGTGAGTAAGGACATTTTTCCGTAGGTTGTCCCAGTGTGGGGAAAGGTCACCAAGTTCTCTTAACTCCTGGTTTCTGTTAAGAATACAAAATAATAGAGCATGTTTATTGTTGTCTTTAAAGTACACATAATAGAACTACTAATTAGCATTACCAAATGAATTACAAATTGTTTTGATGTCCTTTGTAGGCAACTCTGAGTTTACCAGCTTAAAATAAAATAAAGGACGAAGGGATTTAGACTAGTAAAATATCAAAAAGTTAACTTTTGGATGAAATATCACCAAAAAGTAGGCTTGGGCAAAAGTTCTTTGACTTTTGTTTCTCTCAAGGACAATTCCATCTGTCCACATGAATATATGTTATCTCAGCTTTATCCAAAGGAATACCTAATCCTGCCATTTAGATTTAAATTATTAACTTTTATCCAAAGTCTAGGCTTTAGCCAAGTTAATTTAAACGGTAGGCTTGCGTTTTGAAAGTGATGCTGATGAACGGCTGGGTGCACTGCTTAGCTGAATCCCTTCCTCATTTCTGTGACCTTTTGCTGGTCACATTTTCATGATGCTAATTTAACCAGCAATAATGAACTGTCTTTGCTATTTTGTCCGCGAAACATGCTAAATACCAAGCTAATAAATTCAGAAGATGTAGACTCTTTAAGACACAGGAATGTTAAGTGCAAAGATAAGTGATGGTGTGCACAAATGTGACTTGTTGTCTGTTGCCTTTGCTTTGTATCAATGGGCTTGTGCTGAAGCCCATGCCACCTTTCATCTGAGGTCTTCACAATCTTTGCCTGCATTAACCTCAGTCTCAGCTTTAGTGAATGTTAACTTTCAAGACACAGCATTTCTCAGAGAAGCAATTAATCAGTAGAAAATGAGAGTCGAAAGCTTAGATAAAAACTGAAGTGAAGAGAGGGTTATGGAGAGAAGGTTTGAAAATGGAGGTATCGTGCGTTCTCACTACAAATTGTTGGAAATTCAAATTGAGTACAAAAACAAATGACAAAGCAAGCATGTGACTCCAGAAAGCCAAGTCTAGAAGAACCAAGACAAGGAGACTGCGTCTGAGAGAGAAAGCTGCATGCTATATCAGCCTAATAGATCCAGTAGATGTTATAAGAAGGCAGTTTTATATGAATATTAGTGCTCAATATTTCTATGTAATATTAATAGATATATTTATGATTTATGAAGCCTATAAATTCTCATCAGAAATGGTAATGAAGGGTTTGGGTCCTGAAGGGAAGGCATAAGATGGCACTGTAGCTGCACTTCATGTGGAAGAGCATCCAAATGGATGCTCATGCCAAGGACTAAGGGATGCTTTCTGAAAAAATGGTGAGAAAAGTGTAGCATTCTGAGGGGAGTGACTCGAGATAAACTGACAGCATTCCATAAAAGGTGAGATAAAATGTATTGCATTCCTCCAATATATCACAGTCTATAGGGAGACATACATAGACAGCTCTGTCGGTTCTAACATGACAGTCAGAGGTACAAGCCCAGAACCATCAACACATGGTTACTTAACAGTGAGAAAAGTTCAAGTACAGGAGGAAACCAGAGCACTGGCCACTAGATGGACACCGAGTGACTGTAAGGTCAACAAATGATTGATGTGAAGTAACTATAACAACTCACTAGGGTGAACTAAAAAGAGTTTAAGGAAAAACAGAAACGAGTAAGTCTCACAGTCAAGAAGTCAAGGGCTATTTAAACTTCATTTTTAGTATTTTTATGATATTGTAATTCATTATTAAGACAGCAAAACTTCCAACTTCAAATGCTTTATTCTATATCTTATTGGTTAAGAGTCAACTTATAACACGTTAATTTTCTACACGTGTATACCTGTGTAATCTGTTTGCTGAGAAGTTACCACTGGAGAGGCAAATTTCCTTGGTTAAAACACACACACACACACACACACACACACACACACAACCCTCTGTTTCTTCCCTATAAGAAGAAATGCACTGCTGACAACACTCCCATAGTAGACATCATTCAGAGCATGGTATGGCCTGACCTTCCTCACAGGGAAAGCTGATATACCTCTTGATATGGGAAGATAAGCTGATAATTATGACAGTGTTAGAATTTCTCTTGAGTAACAAGCCAAAGGCAAACATGAATATGTACTTGAACTCAGTAAATACAGAAAAGCAAATAAACTAGCCTCAGAACTAACAACCACTTGCACAATACACATATACATATACATGCACATGCACAACACTTACCACTTTCATGTATGAATACTATTAGCATATAGAAATAATGACTTTCATGTATGAATACTATTAGCATATAGAAATAATGACTTTCATGTATGAATACTATTAGCATATAGAAATAACGACTTTCATGTATGAATACTATTAACATATAGAAATAATGACTTTCATGTATGAATACTATTAGCATATAGAAATAATGACTTTCATGTATGAATACTATTAACATATAGAAATAATGACTTTCATGTAGTACAAGAAGTTCATGAACAATTGTTAAACTAGGAAAAGGATATTTCAAATGAAGAATTTCTTTGATCAGAATGGCAATGACCATGTCAATTACAGATTATCTTGATTGATGATTGATATGGGAAAGTCAGCCAACTGTAGGTGGCCCTATCTTTAAGCAAGTGAATCCAGGCTGTATAAGAAAACAAACTGTGATCCAGGGAGTGACCTACCAAGCAGCATCCCCCCTTGGTTTCTGTTCCAGTTCCTGCCTAAACTCCTGCCATGGCTCCTCCCCTGCCCTCCAGTGCTGAGTTGTATGAAGGAAGTGTAAGCCAATTTAACCATTTGCTATTAAATTTGTTTTAATAGTGATTTAATCAGAGCAATAGAAATTATATTAGAACACAGTCTATTGAATATACTTGTGATACATAAAGAAGATACAGTCTTAATGTATGTGTATCATGAAGATAGTTCAAAGCACAATATTTGTACATATATATGAAAAGAGTATATCTTGACTCTGTATAAATGCATGTAACATTACAATTATTTTGGCTTGTATCAGATGGACATTTTGTTCTTCATGTGGGTACCGAACAACTGGAGCAGGGGCTATCCTTAAAGCTCTTGCCTGTTTGTATAATCTGTTCCCCTAACTTGGCTGTATTGTCTAGCATCAGTGGGAGAAGCACCTGACACTACAGAGATTTGACGTACCAGGGTAGACAGGATATGGGGGCTCTCTATTCTCTTTGAGGAAGAAAAAGGGAAGGGACTGTTAAAGGGAGGAACTGGGAGGAGATACAGCGATGTGGATGTAAAGTGAATTAAAAATAATATTCCAGATTAGTAATTATATATATATATATATCACAGCAGAGAGGGCAGAAAGACCGTAGAGATTCAGGGTCCTGGAAGACTGCTGGCAAATACTATGTCTGTACATGAAGAGACCTCTGCACTCAGAGGTTACATCATATGTGGGTGCCTGAATGAAACCTGTACCAAATGGAGCCAAGCCACATTCCAGTAGGAACAAGGGTAATTCCTGAGCCTCAGGTGCTCTGAGAAACTATTGACAACTGTCTTCTTCTCTAAGGGACTGGCCCCTTTAGATTGCCTATGCTCCACCTCTAAACACATGAGAAGCACTGGTTAGAAGCAGTAAATGATATAATATAAAAGAAATGAAAAATAAAACATAGACATCATGAAATTGAGATGAGTTTACTTGGGTCCAGAAGAATTGGAGGTGGGCATGCTAGATGAGATCTAAATATATTGTCTTTCTCTACACAATTGCCAAAACAATAATTTAAGATAACATACTAAAACTCCATCTTTCAGTCATGACTCTGCATCTCCAATAATACAATCATTCTCAGAGGACCCTCTACCCTGCCAAGGACAAGCTATGGTCCCACTGCACTCACACTAACATTCTGCATCTTGCATAGTCCTTGGCCTGCCTCCAACTCCACCAAGTCTCCTTGCAAACCAAAAAGCAAGTAGAGGAGGCTGAGAAAATAGGCTGGCTGTTCAAATATTAATAAGCACAGGTCCCTCATGCAGTGAGCAGCTCTCATCAGCACTCCCAGTCATCTGTCCCATTTCTTCTTGCTACCCACAAATCTCAAGAAAATAATACAACGTAAAGAGACAGGTGATTTCTCAGCCTTGCTGCAGAGATGGCTCAGGCTGTTTAGTTCTGGGCATGGTATGTGCAAATTATAACATTCTTCATACTCAATGAATTATTAAAACAGATCCTCCACAAGAACTATGTGAAGTACCTCCTAACCTATTATCTGTGTGTCTGGTTTTCTCTCGCCTTAATATAATATTTCGAAGACATATGAGTTCGCTGTAAGTCCAAATGCGGATTCCATGAAGTCACGTTGGTCCTCTGCAACATGGGGTAACTTCCCATCCTCTGAAACATGGGGTAACCTCCCATCCTCTGCAACATGAAATAACTTCCCATCCCTACCCCACGTGCAAAGCATAAGCTACTGAATAACACAAAGAGAAAAGAGATTTAGAAACAAGACTATGAAGAATGAAACTAAATAATTGAATGTGGAATGAGCTCAGAGACTCTACATCATAAACAACCAAGCCTGCATTCTCTGTTTTATCATAATGCATAAAACATGAATGTGTGCTCAGTTGGTAAATGCTGTTAAAAGCATGCCCCGTATGCCTTGGGGCTATAATTAATAGAGAAACGGAGTAGGACACCAAACCAAAGGGTCAAATACACGGGCAGGTACCAGGCCTTCCCTTTACCTAACCACCTCCTCCTCCAAAGCTGTTTCATTTATATTTGATTTCATTTTATAATTATGTTGCAGAAGGCAGAATCTGTTTCTGCTGCAGCAAGAATTGAAAAATTATTTAGGATGACTATTAGCAGAAAATTTAAAACTAGACGGAGGGAATAGCTTGTAGAGAAAGGGGATTCCAACATGGGTCACATGTAACATGATCCTGAGAGACTGCCATTTAGGAACTGTCAGTTACCATGACACCACAAGCCAGTTCCTTATAGTAAATCATAGAAATGCACTTATACATGACTACATATATATATATGAATAAAATGAAAATATGTATGCATATATGTATGTATGTATATATGTATGTATTTGTACCTGTGTGAATAAATCCTGTACCTATTCTCTGAAGAAAAGTGATACCTAAACTGTCATTCCATCACATACACAACATTTCTCTCTGCCTGATACATAAGAGGTCAAGGGTGGGAGCAATTGGGGGACTCGAGAGAGAAACATCCAGAATATAAGTAGTTCAGCATTTCCATGGGTTTTATTCCTTATGACTATTTCACAAATGCTGTCCTGAGTCTCTAAAATGAAGATGGCTATAGGGATGTCCAACTTGCCTATAACCTAATTGTATAGGCACAGGAAACGTCTTTAATTCTCAAGACAAGGTACCATATATGAACACATCCACCATGATAAATTTTAAAATGGGTTTACAAATTTAAATCAAAACATCCCTGAATTGAAGGCCCTAAGGAGAGAGGAACTTCACAAGAAGACCAACATTGTAATCAACTAGTCTGGGCCGCTGGGAGCTCTCAGAAACTGAGCCACCAACCAAAGAGCATACCCAGGCTGGCCGAGGCCCCCTGATCATATGCAGCAGATGTGCAACTCAGTCTCCAGGGATGCCTTGTCTGGCCTCAGTGGGAGAGGATATGCCTAACCTTGCAGAGACTTGATTAGCCAGAGTGGGAGGATATGGGGGTACACATTCTCAGAGGTGACGGGGAGGAGGAAGGGACTCTGTCAGGAAGGACGGAAAGGGGGGAAACATTTGGGATGTAATTTAATTAATTAATTAATTAATTAATTAATATTTTAAATCCCCCAAATAATGAAAGTCAATTATTGCATGAACTGTCTGAGACTAACAGTTAATTCAGTTACAAGAAGGCAGTAAGACCAAATGGCATGGGGAAAATTTATAGACCAAAGATGATGACTGAGTAAAGCAATATGAAAATGGTACTTGGAATTGTTACTATTGAAGTAAATAGAAGTATCTTCCTACAGTGAGCTCTGTCTATAAAACTGTTCTGTGGAATAAGAATAGCTGCACGGTTTAAATGGAGCACTTCAGTAGTTAAAATATCATAAAACCACATGTGGGTGTGCATGGGTGGGAAGTTTAACAGCCAGGCTATTTCATTCATTAAGCAAAATTAGACCTTAAATCAAACCCAAAAGAAGGCACAAAAATTATTTGTGAAGGAAAGAAATTAAATATGAAATGGCCAGTGAGGAATAGTGCACAAAACCGATTGGTGGGCTGCTACAGTTTCAAGAAGTGGTTGGGTCACAGCAGCAAAGCTGACAGATTTCACCCAGCTGCCCAGTTTCCCAGTGCGCTCAGCCCACATGGAAACTGTGTTTTAACTGACACAGGGATGACAATTCCATCCCTAAATTGCAGGTTGTTTTTGTTTTTTTGTTTTTTTTTAACATACTAACATTTTATAAATGACTGAGTAGTTAGTGCTGTAATTGGCGAGCCACAATGTCTCAGAAAACAAAGGAATCTTCTGATTGGCCACTCTGCTTTTCACTCAACATTAAATTAAGTGGTTCTCTACATGCAGTAAGGTTTCAATGTATATGCAAAGGCTGGGAACTAAAACACAGTTATTTCAGGATTTAGTTGTAATCATATGATCTGTTTCTATGTGATGTACAGTGGGGTCTATAATTTAATTTTGGGTGACTGCATTAGGAAAAACAAGGAGAGTTCAGCATGCCTTGTTCCAGGCTAGCAGTCTGTTTGTTACTTGTGACAAAGGTGAATTAATGTATGCATCTAAGCAATGCATTGCCCTTGTTGCTGTAGGAAACTACGAAATATGAACAGCAATTACTTCTTAATATCTTAAGCTCTGGGCTGCAGTCTTCTCCTTACCCTTCATTTCCTGGCCTCTTGAACGTACACGCATTGCTGGAATTGTCTATTCAAATTCCCTAGCTGCCCTGGAACTGCAGATATTACCCAGGGAAGCTCAGAAGGCCTAAACAACCCAGGACTTAATGGATTGTTGCATTGTATTTGGCTGGCTAGCGAGCATCTTGAGAACTCCAGCCAGTCTCTCCCTGCTGTCTGTTTGGTATTCAGAGCTAACCTGGTATAAAATATATCTAATCATTTGATTCTTACCACAAGACCCAGGGTGCACTGTTTCATGATTAGGCTAAACAAATTAAGGATTTAATGGAACTAGGCACATTTTAATGCCCCATAGCCACACCGCTAACATACGTTGTATAACATATAAGCAGGATAGAACATTTTCTGTCCTTGAAAGGTCTTTTGGGCAATACTGCTCTAGATAAGGGCAAAGAGCATGACAGTGGTGAAGCAACATTTTTGGTGCCCCATTGAGGATACAGAAGGAATTGGGTGTATAAACGGTATAAATTCTATCCACTTTCTCTTACTTCCTAGTGAGATTTTTTTTCCCAAAAAGGTATTTCAGAAAGAAAGAAAAGCATTAAAATCTTCTATGTGGAGGAGTCATTTGAATACTGTCAAGCTACAAAAGAAGCTGCTTCAAAATTCTCTCCAGAGTGCATTTGATACATAGTCTTGGCTGTTTCAATTGCTGGAAAGTTACACAATATAGGGAAAATGGATTTAGCAAACATTTGTGTGGGGCATTTTCTCTGCTTGCCACTGCCCTGAGCAGCTGAGATTTCCATTCTTTCATTGACTGTGACGTGTAGATGAAGGGACCATTGTCATCACTGTCTTTATCCTCTGACAAACGAGGAGATGGAGACAGGAGAAGTCTAGGAATCCATCCATGGTCACCTGCCTGGTGAGAAGCTGAGCTGGCATTGCTCCCAGACATTTTGGCTTTGGAACCCACAATGGCTAGTTAGAATGAAAGGGTAAGACAGAAGACTCTGGATGATTTAACAGAAAGAATGTATCTGGAGAGACTTCTGAAGGCTGCAAAGCCAAGACCAAGGTGTCAGCAGTTTAGCTTCTCTGATACCTGTACCGTGTCTTACAGAAAATTTATTTCTATTGAACCATATCATTGCTTTCCCTCTATGTATACATACCCTTGCTTTCTCTTTTTTATGTCCATATTTCTCCCAGTTACGTGGACATTGGCCAAATTAGATGAGGACTATTAATAAAGTGAAGGCCTCTAAAAGCTACTTCTAAGTGCCCTACCTCCTAAATGTAGGCCACAGAGGTGTGGCAACAGTTAAGACAAACAGAGCCTGTGTTTTTAACGAATATTCTGTTGTTCAATGACATGGAACTTAAATTTAGCCCCCAACTTCATATGCTAAAAGCGTGGTCATCAGCTGTGGATGCACTGGAAGATCGTTGTGATCTTTAGGAAATGAGGCTGAGGAGGAGAAATTTAGATCACTAGGGTCATGTTTTTTTAAGAGTGTGTTGTGACTCTGGATCTTTCCTTTACCCTTTCTTTTCTGGGAACCATAAGGGAAGAGCTACCTTCTGCCATGTGTTCCCGCTACCCTGCGTTGTGTCACCACAGGCCCAAAGCAACAGTCTCCAGTGACTGAAACAGTGGATTTTAAGCCAAACTAAGTATATTCTGGACTATGTTTTTGAAACTGAGTCCTATATTTTCATCTGGCCTTTAACTATGTAGATGAAGATGAAGATGGACGACCTGAACTTCTGATTTTCCAGCTTCCATGGAGTGATCAAATTACAGGTGTGAGTCATCACCCCTAATTTATGTGATTCTGAGCGAGCATCCCATTGATGGATCTACATCTTCAGTCCAGCAGATCTCTATGAGGTGCATGTGCTCGTGTGTGTATGTGTGTGTGTGTGTGTGTGTGTGTGTGTGTGTGTGTGTGTGTGTGGTACTACAGCTACTAACACAAATGAAGACTATGAGAAATACAACACAACATCTTTCTCTCTCTTATTCTTACCTCTATCTTTCCCCCTGTCTCTTTTTTCCTGCCTTCTTCCCTCCCTTCCTCCCTCCTTCTATCTTGAGTATAGCACTCTAGGTAAAACATAAATGGAGGAGCACAAGAATAAAACCATATTGTCAGTCTTTATTCCAGTGGGCAGAATAAAAATAGAAAGAATGCTATGCTATTTTGCATCTTATATTTGAATAGTAGAGCATGCCAATTGGTTTTTCAATAGCAAATGGTCAGTCCTGAAAACATACATGCAAATAATATTATACAGACAGAAAGGATTATGTTTAGGATTATTTATATATATATATATATATATATATATATATATATATATATAATTTATGCTTGCAACAACAATTAATGAAAAAGAAGGCCACGAATTTTAAATAAGGCAGAGATGGCTATCTAGGAGGGTTTTGAAGGAGAAAGAGGATGAGAAGAGTATTAAAGTTATATTAGAACTTCAAAAATGAAAAAAAAAGATTTAGATATTCAAATACTAATTATCTGGGATTATTCCTTTTAAATAAAAATGTGTAATATATATTCTGCCTAATCTGACAACTATTTGCCTCAAGTATATGGGAAAACTGAAATATAACCCACATTATTAACATAAAATTTTAATTTTGGTTAATTATAATAAATTTAAACAAGGTTAAGTAGCCACAAGTTGCAAGTATTAGATAGTACAGTTTTAATATTGAAGTAGGAAAACAGGAATCAAAGGAGGCAGATACCCAGAGGGCCTGAAAATAAGCAAATGCATTTCAGCGCTCTTAAACTGTGTGTCGCTGTGAATTTCCACGTGAATCAGAAGTCAGTTTGGGGCTGCTCCCCAAAACTTATTAGCAAACTGTAAATAATTGTAGGATCAAGTTAGAAAATTTATGTAATAAGTAATATATGTAAAATTATATTTAATGAACATCAACTACTTTTATGATGTGTGAATTATCTTACAAGTATTATTAAAGCAAATTTTATCACTGAAAAAATGTAGTAGTTACATAAATAAACCGTGTGACTGTCTGTAATATAATTTGTCATCATGTATCCAGCACATGTCAAACTTTGGAAACTGAGATACCCAAACTAAGTTCATTACTTTCAAGAAGTCAATGAAATTTGAATTTAAAGTTTGTGTTTACAGACTCTGCCGTAGATTTCAACACCCCTTTCTCAGTGTTGATCTGTGGGTTTTCTCTTCACAATACCAAGGAGCAGACATAGCTGTGTGATACAAAATTTAAATTGTCTATAATTTCATGATTATGGAATATTCTTATCCTATGTTGAACTTCATAACAGTATATACTGGAAATTTTCTCTAGTCTCTGTTTCTTAAATTAATGATGAAAATTGTATACACAAAAGGATGGGATCATGGGAGAAAGAGAAATACACAGATACAATAAAAGTAATTTCTTCTGGAGAGTTATATTTGCTACAGTATAAAATTTATTTATGCTAAAATATGTCTTGTTTTATAAATGCCATTTTACTGCATAGTAATTTATATATGGCTTGATATTACTATGTAGCCACGAGAGTCCCATCTAAATAATGCATGGCACACTAGATTTAACACAATATTTATAGTCTCCATCGATATTACACCATATAGGTACAATGATTCTGTAGACTGAGCCTTGCAATCTTTGAAACAGTATGAAACCTGAAAAAAATACACAGCATAAAGAAAAAATGTGGTGACATTAAAGCATGTGTAAAGTTTTTATGCTAGCAGCTGTGAAGACCTGCATAAATTATCTACACTCAACCAACCTAGAACTACAATATCAGACACACACACATACAAACACACACACACACACACACACTAACACATGCACGCACATTCACACAGAGAGAAACAGAGACAGAGAGACAGAGACATGGGGAGACACAGAGAAACAGAAAGATTTGCTTATAGCATGTCATTCCTTTCCTTCTCTTCAAATTACTTCAAGGTGAATTAGTAGTACAGGCCCCATAGTTATGCCAGATCAAAGAAGTGATTTGCTTGTGAGTACCAAAGTCCCTGTCTCCAATTCTTATTGAAGCACAATCTTCTCAAAAGGACATCACTCTGAGCACTCTGTAAGGCAATATTCTCCTCCTTGTTTTATCCTGATACGTAACTGGTACAGTTATGGAAGGGATCAATATCAACACAGTCTCCAGAGAACTCTCAGTACACCATGTATTTTCAATATTTTTAATTAGATAGTGTGAACCTATAATGTAATTCATGGGTTTGAAGGAAGAGTTAGGACTGTGGACAAATAGAAACTGTTGTGGAACTATTGCAGAAAGAACATAACGGGATTTGATCAGGGCAAGAGATGGGAGACACAAAGGTTTGTGAAAAACTGTAAAACCAAAATAATCGGAAATTAGAGTTGATTTGGAATAAATTTAGTAAGACATACTGTTGGGTGTGAAGGCATCCCTTTGTCTTATTGAAACAGAAACTGGCTAGGAATAATTTTGAAACAGTCAATATGGGTTAAGCATTAGCCATGGTGGGCAACTGCAACATGGATAGGAGATATCTGGATGTAGGGAGAGCAGCGCCTGGATGTCTGAGAGCCTGAGAACCAGAGGACCCCGACCTCCTTGCATGCCCGTGAACCCTGCCCAGCAAGCTCTAGCTGTCCCTGAGACCTTAGGCTCTGCTTCCCCACCCCTGCAGCAGTATCCTGGGGTTTCCCTACAGCCCAACACCAACACCCTTCTGGCAACAGTGTGGACTGAGCAGTGAAAACTCCCTCATTTTGCCTCCCTGGAAGGCCATGACTTGTGGCAGAGGCAGAGTGGACTCGGGACCCACATAAGGCTACAAAACACTGGAGACAAAGCTTAGGTAACTCAGTGGAATAAGAGAGATAAGTCTACATGGTCAATAAATCTTACTGGCTACAGAATTCTCATGACTTGTTATTACATAGCATCTTTGCAGATGGCATGAATGGAAATTTATATTACAATTTGATTATATAAAAAATTAACTTCTAAAGACAGACAGTTTTTGTTTTTTTTTTTTTTACCTGCTCAACTAAAAAAGAAATCATCCTTAAGTGACCGTTGTACCCTCTATATGCTATATGGATGCCTTTGCAGAACTATGTACACTGTGAGACTCATATATTACAGAATAAAAGATCAAAAGGGCAGCCCTGAAAAGATTCACCCTCAGGGATGCTGAGACTTGCTGTTCCAGCTTCCTGATTAATCTTGCCTCAAATCGATGCTGTTTCCAGAGACTGGCTTCTAGAACAACATCAGAAAGGACTGCTGATCCCAGGTGACCTCAGTTCATCCAGCTTTTCAGACTGTTCTAGTCAGGACTTCAATTAAGCCCTGAACTTTCTCAACATACTGACACCGGACAACAAATGATGCCAACTAGCTTTCTTTCAGCTTAACCACTTTTCAATTTCCTTTAGGGCCTCCAAACTAAAATTATTTCCCCCAATTCAGCAGAAAACAATTATAAGAAGACCATTGTCCAAGTCCCTTAAGTTAGGGTGGATGGTTTGGGTCATTTTACATAATATATATATATTATGTATAATATACATAATATATATATATATTCAGATCATATATCATAGATGAGGTATAGTAATATTATAAGAAATTGGAAAAATAAGAGTGGATTATTGAATCTACTCATAAACAAAAGCATTTTATGGGTATAAACTTACATTGGTAGAGATCTTTATATTTTGATGCAGAATGGAAGTTATTATATTTTCTTAGATTGATGTAAAATTTTGTTTATTAATATAGGTTTAAATCTTTGTATATTGATGCAAATTTTAAGATTAAACTGTGATAATATATTTGTATGTTTCAACTCTTATATAGGCATTGTGCCTTTGCAAGTTATTTTAAAATACAAAGTTTAGTCCCAGACCTTTTATTGACTACTACTGCAAACTGTTTGAAACAATTATAGAATGCAAATTAAAAGTCAGTCAAATTCATGGTCATGTAAGATAATAATCTAGATCATCACTGAAATATATATTCTTAAATGAATGGATAATTAATAGGTAGCTACAGAAGGCAATGTTTGCTTGCTCAGATATACTAACAATAAATAAATGATCTTCAAAAGAATCAGAGATCCACAGAATATGGGATTTAAAATTCTTTCATTATTAAAAGACCCTTTGACTGTGGACAGGTCTGCTCATGATGGTGCCCCCATTTTACTTCAAAGAAGATGATGGGCGTCAATAACCTCCACATAGAATTGCTTCCATCGGGCAAGCCCAACCATTGGGCAAGAAATACACTAACATCATCTACAAAAAGAATGCTATTCAAAAAGAACCAACAGATTCAGGATAATAAACTGTTAGTCTCTGCTAAGACAGTGCAAAGATAGTTATAGTTAAAAATTCCTGCTTCACTCAAGGTCGGTCAGATGTTCTGGTCCAGAAGGCTGAAGACAGATGCTCCAACATCATAAAGCATATTGGGGATTATTTAGGCAGTCAGCTGTCTTTGACATTTCTATAATTTTTGGGAGCTGCATTCCTGTGCCCTCTGCATACTCAAGTATATTTATTTCTTCTCAGGTCTCTGAGTTAAAGACTATGTAGTTATAGTCTTACAGTTTACTCTGGACTCATTAGGATAAGATAGATAATATACTTTCTTCTGAGATGCCAAATCATATCAGCCCTGAAATTATAATTTTGGGTTATTAGTGGAAAAGTAGGTTCTAATAGCATAGAGGGTAGATATCTGCCCAGTTCTAATTCTGATTAGTACTTATTATAAAAATAAAAATTGTGTGTCTTTTTTCTGGGAACTGGATGATCAAAGGCAGGGTAGAAATCCTGAATGAGATTAAATATTTCCTACATCATGAGTATTATGAATAAAGTAGCAACAAACATGGTTGAGCAAGTGCCTCTATTATAGGATAAAGTGTTTTTTGGGTTTATTTCCAAGAATGGTATAGCTGGATCTTGAGGTAGACTGATTCCTATCTTACTAATGAATACTGATTTCTCTAGTGGATGCATGCGTTTGCACTCCCAGTAGCAATGTGAGTGTCCTCTTACTCCACATCTTCACCAGCCTGAGCTGTCACTTGTTTTGTTGATCTTAGCCACTCTGACAAGTGTAAGATAAAACTCTCAAAGTAGTCTTGGTTTGAATTTCTCTGATAACATAAGTGGTTCTTAAAGTGTTTCTCAGCCATTTGAGTTTCTTGCTTGGGGAATTTTGTTTCTATGTGTACTTCATTTTTAAAATAGTTGTTTTCAATATCTCATTTCTTGAGTTCTTTACATATTCTGGTTTTCTGAGTTTTCTGAGATATGTACTTGGTAAACATCTTTTTCATGCAGTAGACTACTAGTTTGTCTGAAGGACTATGTGCTTTGCCTTACAGAAAATTTTCAGTTTCATTAGGTTCCATTTGTTAATTGCTAATATTAGTACAAACTTTTTAAAAAGAATTTTAGCTGGACCAGTAAAATAGTTCAGTGAGAAGAGGCACCTGGAACCTAGTCTTAAGACCTCACTTTGATTCTGGAGATCCAAGTGCATAAGGTGAGAATTGACTGTTGTTTGCTGTCCTCCACACGTGTGCTGTGGATTGACTGTTGTTTGCTGGCCTCCACACGTGTGCTGTGGAAGTGCATGCGTGCCTCCACTGCTCACAAGAATAAATTAATATTAATAATGTTGTGTAAAATTAAGTACTTTTGCTGATGTATGTCTGTGGACTTCCCTTAATAACTTAGTGATGGTAGTAAGAATTAGGCTCAGAATAAGACAGGGTAACAAAGGAATAAAACTTCTCTATATTTTAAGTAGTACAGAGGATGTAGCTATCCTTTCTGTAATATGTTAATAATCTCTAGGTTATAAAAACTCAAAACATAAAATAAACAAAACATTAAAAAACTGATTAATATTCAGAAGATGAGAGTAAATACTGGATTCCAGGTACATGTGTTTGTGTGTGTTTGTGAACAGTCACATGTATGTATAAATACATGTGTATGTGCATAAATGTTGAAGCCTGACAACAACCTGTGTTATCGCTGCTCAGGATCTATTTACCATGCTGAAACAGAGACTCTCAGTGGCCTGGAATTTGCTGATAGTCCAAGCTGACTGGCCAGCAGGCTCCAGGCATCCTCTTGTGTCAGCCTATTCAACACTTGGACTTAAGATTGCACCACCAAACCCAGCATACTTACCTGGGTTCTTTGGATCAAACTCAAGTCTCTGCTCCTACAAGGTAAGTGCCTTACTGACTACACCATCTCACTAGCTCAAAGCTAGCTTTTCATATACTACATATACACAAAGAACTGAAATGAAAAATATATAAAGTAAAAAAAAAGATTACAAATAATATTTGAAAAATAGCATACTACAAATGTTAAGGTGACTTTTAGAAGTAAAAAGAAGCATTTTTCTAGTTCTAATTCTGTCATGAATTTGTTGGTTTGGGGGTTGGATAAGTGCATGAAAATATGTTTGATCATTTAAAGCTTAAAATCCCACATGAAGCTCTACAGTTTCAGAATTATTCTAACTGAAGTCCAATGAGATATATAGACTTTGAGGTTGGTTAATTTTGATGTGTAATTTTTAGTTGAACATTTTAAATAATAAGCTTATTTAAAAGTAAATGTAAATGATTACTATATTGGATTTCATATTAATATGTTTCTTGTGGTTTTTTTTTTTGTATTGGTAATCAACGTATGGGTATATATTTATCCATATAAGAAATAAAATATAAATGTCTTAAAACCCACGAGTTCATGATTTGCAAGTATAAGTAAAGGAAAGCACTGTTAGAAAAGTTTGCAGAGATAAATAGGCTCTGAAATTCAAATGAACTTGGCTCATAGTCAATGTCATGCTGTGCAATAAGAAGACCTGTTAGACCACCCAAGACCCATAGAAAAGATTGATAGGGTAGCTGATGCCAGAAGCATAGCACTGGATGGCAAAGGTGAAGACAGGCAGATACCAGGAGCTCACCAAACAACTACTGTAGCCAAAACAGCACGGTCTAGTTTCAGTGACAGATTCCACATTAAAATGTAAGGCAGAGAATAATAGAGAAGGATATCTGAAGTCAAATTCTGCCCTTACATGTCCACAGTAGGCACACATACACACACTGTACTAAACACACAAAAAAATAAAGAGAAAAATTAATTTCTATGCTACACATGAAGACACTGAAGCAACAGTTTATATGTGCTTTAGTGAACTTCTACAATAAAATATCATGCAATTATTACAAACAAAATTTTACATAAATTTATTAAGCATGCAAATATACATAAAACTCAGGGAAAGTGAATGTCATGTGTAATATAGAATACTATATTTCATATAATTTAAAGTATATGAAGGTACATAATTGGCTTTACATGGCCTTGATGATGAGGCCACCTTTACTCAGCCCAGTAGCTAAGGCATGAAAAACTCCTGATAGAAGTCAGCAGCTCATTTCCCTGCAAAGCCATAAATTTAGGAGCACATAGAAACTCTTGGGGACTGCAAATGCTCACTGAGGACTAGTAGGATGGGTAAAGAACGCATGATTTCTGATGGAGTTGCAGAATCTGGGTCAAGGGACTACCATGAGGAAGCACTTTGAGATGAGATGCAGGGACATACACTGGGATGCCATGACATTACCTCAAGGGACAGACAGAGCCAATGAAATCTCTGTCATTACAAGTCATGTCATAGTAAATATCACTAGGCCATCAAAGATGCTACAAGGAACCAAGAACCATATTCCTGTGTCTTTGGTTCATCTGCACTCTACACAGCAAGTTCATTGCACAGACACATTTCCTTGGGGTAAATATAGGAGGAAGCAAACTTCTAAAGGATTATTCGTGTGTGTGTGTGTGTGTGTGTGTGTGTGTGTGTGTGTATGAGAGGGAGAGAGAGAGAGAGAGAGAGAGAGAGAGAGAGAGAGAGAGAGAGAGAGAGAGACGGCATCATAATGAAGAGAAGGAAGCTATTGATTTGAGAGTTGATGCAAAGGAGGTGTTCAAAGGAGAAAAGAGGGAAAGTGAGCAATTTTGATGAAAAATTTTATATGTTATTTATGTTTACATATATATGTTGGCAACCATGTATTACCTATAAATTACATTACGTTAAACACTAAAGAATTCTTTTCTGCAAAATAAAAAATAAAGGATAAAAGTTTGATAATTTTCCTAAAATAAACATAATGCAATATTTAAAATAAAGCTGAGGACCTTAACTTTGAATAAACATTCATATTTACATGGATAAAATAAAAGAAAATAGGGCTGCTATTAGCTGGCAGGCCCAAGTATTCTGTAAAAGGAGTAAGTTTTGTGTTTTAACCTTATATTGCTATAAAATCAATTAGAATTTTCAATTTATAATTCAGAAACAGTATTATTAATATGCTAGCATATTTCTTTCCATGTGCTTTTAAATGTACTTACCAGAACTAAGATGATATATTTAATTGGTTATTAGAGCATATTTTGTTTAATGTCACAGTGGCAAACTATAGAGAGATTTACAACCTGGAACAGGTGCTGGACACATGGATCCGAGGTAGAGTTTTTGCTTGGCTTGTGTGAGGCTCCATGTGCTTTCCCCAGTATGACACACCCTCACAAAGCTACATCAGGAAATGTAAACAATGCCAACGAGGCCAGGATGGCCACAGAGACAGAAAGTCTGCTCCCCACCTCATGCTTTTAGATTTGAGATTAATATAGAACTTTCTTTCTGGTGGGAGCCATTAGAGTGGTTTTTCTCCCCTTTTTTCTATCTCTAATTTAGACATGTGTTTTTTTTTTTTCATGAGAAACTTCCATACCATATTTCATGTATGAAATTACATCTCCAGGAACTAGTGTTCCAGAATCATTGAACATGTAATAAACCCCATGTTCACAGGTGATGGCTCAGACTTTCTGCTTGTGAAGTTTTGGGGCTAAATCAGAGTATAATAATTAAAGTGCTGGCTATGAAAGCTCCTCACTGCCAGTTCAAGAGCTATTGTATTTGCATTCGAACTCACATGGTACCACTGCTCAGGCCAGTTGGAGGGTGCTCACAAAGGATTTAAGCCCTGTCGTGGCCATAAGACTGTGTGTATGTACAATCCCAAACGTAATAAAAGTGGTTCAGACTGAGTCCAAATGTCACACTCACTGTGGGATGAATAGCAAGAGTGATTTTTGATGGCAGCTGCAGGCAAGGAGAGATACTGTGAATGAATGATGTGAAGTCACCGCTGAGCCACTCATAACATCCCTGCCAGCAACATCTAAACTCGGTCAGGATTGGCTGCAGAGAATATGGTTTTCCTCATTTATACCACAAGGATGCATTATGCAAATAGGCAAACAGCGAACACATGTGGCCCTGCAAACATACCCAGACTAATTTACAAATGTATGTCAAATCAGATACTTGAAAGTCGATGGCTGTTAGAAACAGATTTGATTCTGCATAATTAGCACTATATTAACCATTTCCTTCCATTGCTATTGTCTTTCAAAAGTAAACTCACAGTCAAACTTGAAGAACATGTGGGCTTCTGTGGCACAAATTCTCAAATACCATCTTTTTTATTATGATTATTATATATGCATATTTATATGCACACACACATATGCAGCCCTAAGAAGTTTGCTTCCTCCTATATTTACCCCAACAAAATGTGTCTGTGCAATGGACTTGCTGTGTAGAGTGCAGATGAACCAAGGACACAGGAATATGGTTCTTGGTTCCTTGTAGCATCTTTGATGACCTAGTGATTTTTACTATGACATGACTTGTAATGACAGAGATTTCATTGGCTCTGTCTGTCCCTTGAGGTAATGTCATGGCATCCCAGTGTATGTCCCTGCATCTCATCTCAAAGTGCTTCCCCATGGTAGTCCCTTGACCCAGATTCTGCAACTCCATCAGAAATCATGCGTTCTTTACCCATTCTACTAGTCCTCAGTGAGCATTTGCAGTCCCCAAGAGTTTTTAATGCACCCCCATTGTTTACGGGGTTTCAGGGAAACAATCATCTACCCTTCTGCCTGCAGTTCCCCATCGTGGCTTATTCACTTTGCTGAGTAAAGATGGCCTCCTCATCAAGGTGGTAGCCTACAGAACCCCATCGCATTCCTGTAGCTTTCAAGTGTTCATGCCCTTCATAATTAGGAGAATTTACATAAGAAAATATCCCCATCATTATCTAAATGCTCATGCAGAGAGATGGAAACACACAACTCAGAACTGCTGTGCTCTTCTTTTTGGGAGTTGGAGAGGATGGGGCAAACCTTCAGAACAGGGATGAAAAGAATTAAGTGTCATAAAGGAAGTTTTAATGCAGGTTATATAGGTGTTAAGGACAGGGCTTGTGAGCTCATCAACTATGAACCTGAGAAGCAAGGACAGCTTTCCTCATCATGGTCAAGTGGCAGGAACAGAAACCACATCTGTCAAAAATGGACAAAAATTTTACAATGGTCCATGCAGAGTTTTCTAATAGCTACTGATAGATATATGCCATATCTAAATATATAAGCAAGACATATATGATACAAACATGGCTATTTATAACTCAATACTGTACTTATTGATTTATATTTAAAAATATCTATCACTGTCTGATTATGTATGTCTACCTAGCTGCCATCTTTCTGTCTAGCTGGATACCAAACTCCATCCTACAGGTCTGGTAAAGAACACAATACATCAAGTACACAATACATTAAGTAATAAGCTTATTACTTTTCATTAAAAGTAATGTGATTCTTTTAATGTATGTGTGAGTTTTAGTTACATACTCAAGAATGGTTATGCAGCTCCTTGATAATCTAAGTGCCCATCATATTAAGTGACACGGGTAACATTTCTTAAAGCTAATCTTGATCTTTTTCTTAATTGTTCTTTAAGCAAGGTGATGAAGTATTTTATAAATAGTTGCAAGTACTGAAGGATGGTATTCTGTGATGCTCCACTCTTCAAGAAGCTCAGGAACAATCTATCTGCCACTGGTGTTGGGAGAGAAGACATATGGGAGAGAATACTGAAATCTGAATGAAGGTAGTAGAAATACATTTGAATGAAGGCCTTCAGATCATGCTATCTCTGGGACATTCAACTTTTACAAGAAAGATGTTTTAAGAATGTCTTATATTTTTCTTTTAAATTATATGTATGTGTGTACATATGTGTGTGTACATATGTGTGCACATATATGTGTGTGTACATATATGTGTGTGTACATATGAGTGTGTGTGTACATATCTGTGTATCTTTGTCGACGCTTTCCCTTACTCTAGAGTTCAGAGGTTATGTTAGGCTTTCTGTCCAACTAGTTCCAGGCATCTTCCTTCCTCCTTTTCCCAGCACTGAAGTGAAGAACACACAGCCACATGTTTACCTCTTTATCTTTGTGCAGGAAATTCAAAATCAAGCTCTCAGACTAACATGGTAAACATTCTACTAAGTCATCTTCCCAGCCCCCGATAATTTACTTCTTACATTCTATATTAATTTGAGGTGCACATAAAAGTAGATTTTTTTACATGTAAGCTATTTTCTCAGTTGGACATCCTATATCTTCAAGCAGGTTGCTCAAGGAAGTTTTATATGTAGCATTTTATAAGATCCTGCATATTTAAACAGGCTATCTTCATCACCTCCATTCATAAGGAACTTTAGAACTTGGTTCTAAATAATAATGGGAAGTCACAGATGTCTTCTCTCAGAAATCACAGAACAATGTTGCACTGGATCTTGACACCCAATCCTGTGAAGTAGTGTAGGGCTAGCCTGGTTCAGTGTGCAAAACCCGCAGCAAAACTGTAGACACGTGTGCATTTCCTGCAAACTCTCTCTCACACACATGTTCCCTAAGAATATTTAACATCATTTAGCTGCTTCCAGCTTCCGCAATTCCAGCACCATTGGTGTGTTCCTATCTTACTTCCTACACCTTTACCTAGCATCCAGGAAGGGAGTATCACAGTTGTCCTCCAAGTGGTTAACATGACACTTGGGGTCATGTCCTCTCTGCAGTCACTGTGGGTTTAATTTGGCTATTGTATCTTAGCATCTTAATATCTCATTATCAGGCTCTTGTCCTTTTTCCCTTTCCATGGTTTTTCCTTGGGGGACTGCTGACTGCTTCCTAGTAACCTCATCCCTTCTCGGTGACAAAGGCTGGTTAACTTTTCTAAGATTGTTATCCTGTTTCCTTTTTAAATCTGATTTTTTTGTCCTTATAGAATTTAAAGAATCATGGTTGAATGTGTAACAAGTCCTAACAATAGGTGTTTTATATATAAATGGTACAGGAGGCAACAACATTTTTACAGAGCAGCCTAGAGTCTTCAGTGTCCTTATGCGGTTTTCAAAAAGATCTATCAGGTTTACAATGGTTAAATTTCCTAAGATTGAAATATGATTTTCTGCCTAAAAAGTCCTAACCTAGGGACCTCACCCATATGTTCCATCATCCTTCTACATATGTATTCTATGGAAGGTGAAGATAGAGCAAAAGACAGCATCCGGAAAGGACTGCGCACTAATTTTAAAGGGAAAACTTAAGTAGGAAAAGGGAACAAAAAAAAAAAGAAAACTATAAGACAATAGACCATGCCAGGAAATGTGACAAGATAGAGTACTGGCACCCCAGTACCCAGGTACCCCCCGAGATAGTAGATGCCTCCCTGTTACCTACTATATTCCTGGCCCTCAGCACATGTCCATGCCCACCCCCACTGGTCACAGCCTTGGACAGAGTTCTCCATGCTAATGAGTTATCTAAAGGCCCTGAGGGTTTAGCCAATAAGCTTCCCTTCCTGGACATTCCTCATTGAAAAAGGTGTTAAATCTCTGGTCCATGCTGAAAAGTTGGTATTCATTCATTTTCCACAATGAAAAGTCAACAAACGGTCTGGATAAACAAAGACTGTCTCCTTCATTGAGAGCCACCGTGGAGAACATGGGCCTTCGGCTACTGAGCTGCTGCCTACGTCTCTCACAGAAGGCCTCTCTGCTCCCAGACACCTGCTGCCAACTAAGGACAATCACCAATGAGCTAAGCCCGAGCTCCCACTTCCCTGGCATCGGGCTCATCATTGCCTTTGGCCCACAGGACTCCTGATTTTGATCCCAACTCTTCTCGACCCAGAAGCACCTGGATGTCCAGGAATTTGGGATCACCCAGACTCGTCGTGGCCCATGGCCCCTGACAGTTCATTCCTGACTTCTCTGTGCAGTTTTTCTGCAGTAACTGGATTCCTGGGAGTCAGGGAACCCCAGTGTATGCCTCCCTCATCTTTTTCCCAACCCCTGAGTGTTGCTTGGTGTTTCGCTCATAGCCCAGAGCTGGACAGTGACTGCACAGGGTCAATGCAGTCGAGTGTTTTGAGTTTTGCCTCCCCAGAAGCCAAGCCCAGCACCCCATCAGTGGAGCAGAGTGCAGACCCCCATCTGTCTCTTCTTCATTTCTCGTGCCCAAGTAGTGTGTCCAACCCTCCAGTGGCAGGGTGGAATGAATCTGAAGACAACAGAAGTCACAATGGCTTGTATCACACAAACTCAACAGATTCCGTATGCCCCCCCCCACCCCCACTGTTACTTCTGATTTTTCAGCAGTAAATGGGCTGGGCAGAGAGGTATTTGGGACATACAGCATATGGATGGCCAAGGTTGGAGTCAGGAGCAGGCATGAGGCAGAGGAGCAGCTCTTTGACCTAGGGGATGTTTTAGGTAGACTAAGGAAGATATGAGAGTCTCTTTTTACACATTGCCATTAACTATCTTGTTGTATTTTTAAATGAAGTGGTATGATTGACCCTTCCAGTAAGCTTTTAAATCCCCAAATTGCTCTAAAATAAGTCCTATCGAATACGAAAGTAGCACAATTACATATTAGTATGAGAATAGATTTCTATGTGTTGTGAGATACCATCATTATCTAGTTTCTGTGCCTCTGGCTCTGTTCCTGTGGTTCGGGGACTAAGTTAGATAGAGCCCTTAGTTGCATTTTTGGAGGTTATTTCTATTTATTGCCTATTATATCTGTTCCACTGCACAAATCTTTGTACTTCCCAGCTGAGAGATGTTTCAGGTCCTGCCTGGTACTTCTGTGCTGTGAGCCCTTCCCCCTAGTACATGTATGTAGCTGGGTCTTCCATAGTCTATGTAGATTCCTGACCATGATACAGCCTTTCCTGGCCTGAATCCATCTGTGTATGCTGATTTCTGGGTCCTAATTTTCTTTACTCATCCATCCTAAATGCCAATCTATCTTCCTTTCATCCACTGATTTTCTACACCTACACCAGTCTAGTCCAAGACCCTTCTTAATTTTTCACGAATTTTAGTTCATGTTAATATTTGTCCTTGTTTCATAAATAAAAACAGTATTAACCCATAGTTTAACCAATTTTGCCAGTACAGTATTGCCCTTCTGTGGTGCCATTTCTGGCATAGATCAATTTGGAAACTCTGGGAACTTTAAAGTATATAAAATGGCACAATATCATTAGTCATAGGTGTATGGTTGTTGGCATGAGGCACAAATTTAAACACAGGACATTTCACGCTACTGTATGTTTTAGTAATAAGAGAATTATATTACTCTGAGACACTGCCAGTTATCTGAGATTTGGGGCTTAAAGGTGTTTCTTATGATACAGTACCTTGCATTTTTCAAGTCATTATAGGCTCATTTAAAAGGCAGAGAAATGGATTATCTAATTAGTCATGGTTCAGAGACTCTCTGACAAACCAATAAACTCACAAATCCTCCTGTGTTATTACAGAAATTGATTTGATTTCCTTGTTTAAAAAGTACATTCAATTAACATATTTTATCAGTTATCCTAAATGGTTTTAAAATCAACAAGTGTTTAAAAGTCTTGCTAGGTTAGTGTTCTTTAGTTCAAACACGAGCCAAAGAACGAGTAATTCTAACCAGAGTAGGTAAAGCCCTGGGTCAGAGCTTGTAGTACTAGTTCACTACAGTGCTTTACATAAGAAATGCAACCCAAGATACAAAACAGCATCATATATAAACTTGTGTGTGCATTTGCACACATATAGCGTGTAGATGAGCAAAGGTATATACTTGCTCTCTTCTTCACTCACTCTCCACCTTTTCTTCAGAGACAGAATTTCTCTTGACCTGGAACTTCAGCACACTCAGTGAGCTGGGATGGCCAGCCGGAGGCATGGATTGTTCTGGCTCTGCCTCCAGATCACTGAGATTACAGTTTGTGCCACCTGTTTTTGGTTTTTAATTTTTTTTTTTTTTTTTTGTTTCGTTTGTGTGCTTTTTCCCTCGTGGGCACTGGGGCTGCACTGAAGTTCTTCTGCTTCCACATAAAACACTTCAACTATCTCCAAAGCCACATGATCTCAAATTTAATATTATCTATATTGAAAATGGTAAAAATAAAAATAAAGAGGTAGCTGAAGTCAACTCTAAGTATATCTAGATAGATTGATAGATAGATAGATAGATAGATAGATAGATAGATAGATAGGTAGATAGGTAGATGGGTAGAGGAAAATATATTAGAAATAGAGACAAAGATAGAGCTATATCTGCACATCCAGAATATTAAGACCCCACCATTCAGTTTCATGAGTTAGCAGGTTCTAAGAACTCAAGATTCCTGTGCACTGTGTAGTCACTGAGCATCTCAATTTGCACCAGATTTGTGTCAAGTGATCGGGAGCCTGGCAGGACTACTGCTCACCAGAGTGGTCAGTGAAGGTCAAGATTATTTTGTTATCATATGTGATGAAAAAACCCAGAAAATAGATCATCAGTAGGTATATGAGGTAATGTATGTGTTACTTACTTAGTGTGACCATTTCTAAATTTGCATAGTTCAAAACATCACATGCAGTACATGTTAAATATCTTCAATAAAGCGCAAAAAAGAATGGCCTGAGAAAATATGAGAGATGATTAATTTCTCTTACCTGCACAAGTCTTCTTTTATGTGAAGGGAAATCAATTCCTTAGGAATATGAAAAGAAAGAATGCTTTCTGACATCTGCTCACGAATTCTCATCCACTTATTGTCAGATGTGGGGAATCTATATAGTTTACACACAGGATTCCTTAACACTAGGCAAGAAGAAAGAAAAGGCAGTAGTTAAATTATTACTAAATGAGCATCACAGGAAGCTCAGTCAAGAAAATCTTCAATTGGAAAGACGTTTGTTTACCCATTTAATAAATAAAATTGATTAGTGAATTTAAATTTTTAAGAATCTATGTAAATTTATATCATAACATCATATTTTGGTATTAGCTTCTGAAACTCATTCCTTTTGTTAAGTTTAATAAGTATGCCTGAAAATTCAATTTGTTAATGCAACTAGGGTGGGTTTTTTCTACCTATTCATTTTTCTCTCTTTAAATGCTTTATGAGACATACACACCTATAAATACAGAGGAAAATACAAGTACATACACATAAAATACACTGTGGAACACATTTATGAGCCTTCTCTGATTACTCTTAGCTGTAAGTACTTAAATAAGTGGCAATATATATGTTATATTATAAATAATTAAAATTCTTTTTCAGAAAGCCTTACTGGTTAAAATTTTCATATATCAGAAAGGTTTATTTCTTTGGCTTAAGGTCTATTAAATTCAATATTGCACACATCTTAAATAACAATAAGTCAATATCAGAGTTTCCAGAACCCTCAGACCCATATATTACAAGAAGAAAAATTCTTGCCATTGGGAAGACAAAACTATTTAGAATAGGTGGCCAGTATTTAAAGAATAACTATTTCATACAACTAAAAAGTCAGGAATAGAGCATAATGTTTAGACATTAACATTATGCTTGAAACTTCTTTATGAATGTCAAACTCACAGCACACTCTCAAATCATACTCTTACTGACAAGATTCTCTTCCAGTTTCTGTGGACAATGATACCATTGTGACACTCACACACAAAAGCTTAATTGGTTGGAAAACATCAGATATGTCAAGTCATAGAAGTATCTAGATGAGTTGACTCCAGCTTACCAATAAAGCTGATTAAAACTATTAGTTGTTATTGTAGTGAATTTATCAATTCAAATTTAAGCAATTTTGAACACACAGCACATGGATCATAGGTCTTTAAATATTTTTAAATTCTGTGAGACTACTTAAGAAAAGATTTTTTAAGTTGTCTCTGAGCACTGAAATGAGAATACTCACAGCAATCCCCTGTAACCACCCATGAATATGTATATTACCTTCCAGACGCTTTACTCCAAATATCATTACTTTGTATGCAAGGGATACGTATTACATGTGCATGTGTGTGAAATGAATGTACCTGTGCATGTGCTCTGAGAGCCTAGAAGAGGACACCAGGTGTCTTCGCTGCCTGGTTTGCTGGAGACAGAGTCTGTTAGTGAACCGCTTGATAAGTTGGGCTATATCCTGTATGTGAATGCTGAAGTCTGAACTCACTGTCTCATGCTTGCAGGAAAAGTAGTATTCGTATATACAGGCATGGCTCTGCATCCTACAAATATATCATTTTTGAATCAACAGTTTCTGGTCTTCTAAAATACCCAGGCCAAGAATTAGAAGGCTCATTTCCTACCAAATTGACAAAATCATAAAGCGGCAGCTGCATCTTTCCAGCATAAGGTGAAAATAACTTAAAATCCAGAAATGTATGCTCAAAGGAATTATAATTTAAATATTTTCATAATTATTTTAAGTTTTATCAATTTGACTACATCACAAATAGTTTGTAGTTTACTATGTTTTTCATTTGAAAGAAGACTGTGAAAAATTATAGCCAGAAACTACATTACTGAAGTAAGAGTGTTTCAAAGATTTTTTTTAAAAAAAATGTTCTAACAGTTCTATTAACCTATCTTTGAGACTTAGAAGAAAAAAAAGAAACACATACTGAATTCATGCACCTGGCAAGTTCTTATAAATTCTTGTACACATAGCTTAGAAAAGAGATGTATCTCTTTGTGTGGTAAAACAAAACCTGACTTCTGAAATGTTTAAATTATATCATAGTAATGCATAAAATGTTAATCACTTAATTATTATATAACCATTTCATGTGCTTCAAACTCCCCCTTTTGGTAATAACGAAGCTGTCTCACAGGCACAAAGGCTCCTTGAAAATTTCTCGCCTTTTAGAGACCAATAATTATTTTTTTCATGAAGTATAGATTTTGAGTTCAGTAAGACAATATGAAGCAAAGCTCTCCACTGTCTCTAATGAGCCCCAAACAAGTCCTTCATCTTTTGAACTTTTTTGAGTTGTTTTCATTTCAATGCTCTTCATGTTTTCTAAATATAAATCTGTGCAGAAAAATTTTAAGCAGAAAACAAGGCCATTTTGGTGAATGAGCAGTAGGGAAAGTCTCCATTATGCACACACATCATCCGCAGAGTCAACAGAGCTGCCGATGGTGTTGGAGGAACCTTGTAACAACAATAACAATAAAATATGCATGCCCACACTCATGCACACACACACATGCACATATACATATACATACTCATAAACATACAAATATTCCACACACACACACAAACACATGACTATACACAAACACATATACAACATAAATTCACACACAAGCATATACACATATATACAAAAATCACACACATTCACAGAAAATATATATACAAATTCACATATACTATACACATGCACAAATATATATAATACACACATGCATGTATACCCACCACACACATATATAAACACATCCCACACCCATATATATGAACACACACACAAATACACATATAACATATACAATACACACATACACACACTTATACATACAAACACACAGAAAACAGATGTGCACACAAATACACATAACACATGTGAAAACACACACACTATGCACACATATACACAAACACACATAGAACACACTCATATATAAACACACACACACACACACACACACACACACACAAGTCACTCTTGAAAGAAAACTATTCCATGAATGTTTCCTATCTAAGTTTTATAGTTGGGTACTGAAATTTGACACGAGTTTTCCAAAGCAAAATCAAGCTATAAATTTGCCAATCTCAGAACACTGATATGATCTTGTATGTTTTACATGTGGGATGTCTTTCAAAATCTCTCTTAAAGACTAGGTTGCCAGCCTGTGGCCCTGTGGAAAGATGGCAAAATCACTGATGGCCCATCCTGGAAACTCAGTTACATCTCTCAGTTTCCTCTGCTTCCTGGCTCCCTGGAGTCAAGCCACTGTTCCATCATACACTCCTCACTACAACGTTCTGTCTTGCCACAGGCTCTGTAATACTGAAGCCAATTGGCCATGCCAAAATGATGTTCAGTTGCTCAGGTATTTTGTCACAGGGACAAAATACAGCTGACTACCTATCTCATGACAGGATGTTCTTTGCAATTCTACTTAATTCATAGCTTTCCGTTATAACATTACATCTCATATGTAATATATTGATACTGCCTATATATCATAGAATACCATGCAATGGATCATGAATTTGAGCCTACTTATGCAGAAACTTGATGTGCCAGGGAGGGGGTATACCCAGGGAGGTTGCACCCTCTCAAAGAGAATGGGAGGGGGATGGGACAGGAACTGTGTGAGGGGGAACCAAGAGGGGGCATTGATCAAGGTGTAAAGTGAATACATAAATTAATGAATAAAGAAGATAGATAGATAGATAGATAGATAGATAGATAGATAGATAGATAAATGATAGATAGATATGATCTTATCTTTAACCACCATGATGGCATTCCATGCAATCAAAACAAAACAAATCAAAACAAAGGATGAACTCAGTTGTTTGCTGTGTTGATAAAGACAGTTTTCACATCCTCACATGAAAGAAAACAAGGGGGATGGGAATATCAAAGACTCACATGTACCCAAACACTGAGTGTGGCTACCAATTTCTTTTCCATCCATTCTACAAGCACTAGCTGTGTGAATGAATGCATGACTATGACCTTGAACTCTTAGTTTCCTTCTCTCTCTCTCTCTCTCTCTCTCTCTCTCTCTCTCTCTCTCTCTCTCTCTCTCTCTCTCTCTCTCTGCTGAGCAACAGGCTTCTTATACCCTTAATAGTAGTGTACCACATGTAAGTCCCTCAAGGAATGTGAGTGGTTAGGGCTCTCTCCTGTGGACAGACCTGGGGTGGAGTGGAGGAGGGGAGAGACTCCATCCCTGGGAATACTGCAGGACACAGGTATGGCCTTCATGTGAAGGAGCAGGGAGAGTGTCGGCCAAGAGCATGACCCAGTTGGGCAGCCCTCTGGGTCCAGTGCAGCCAAAATAGAACACAGATTTTAGTAAGTAAGAGTTTGGGATTGACCACGTGGTGATTAAACAGTGGACCTGCTATGATGCTCATAAGGAATATTAAAATTAAGGGCTGTGTGTACGTGTGTCTTTCATTTTGGAACACAAACTGTTGGTGTGGATAGGACACCCACCGCCGGGATTAATTAATTAAAAAATATTGCTATGCTTAAGTAGATGTGTGTATGTGCCAGCTTGTGCTTACATATATCCTATAGATGCAGGTGCCTGTGGAGGCTGGAAAACAGTGTTGGCCACGCTGGAACTGTAGCTATGAGCAGTTATGAGCTGCCTGATGTGGGTACTAAGCACCAAACTCAGTTTCTGCAAGAGCTGTAAGCACTCTAAGCTGCTGAACTGGCTTTCCTTTCTCACATGTGTCATTTTTTAAAGATCACCTTCTAAGTATTTTCATTTCCATGTTTGTTATGCTTTTTCCAAAGCAAAGGTTAAAAATACCATATGACAGATTCCACAAGGAGAAAAGCTCTTGAGCTGTTTAGCATTGAGCCATGTTTTATTCATAAAATAACGAGTGTCATTCTAAACGGGTCTAGATCTCAACATCACTCCCGTGAGGTCCAGCATCAGACAAACACAAGAGCAAAGAGTAAATTGAAGATTTCTGTCATCTTAGCATTTCTAGTCGAATGTCTGTATCATTTCTCCCAGACTCTGTAGCAGGAGTGTGTGAAAAAGGTGGTGTGCCACCTGCTTTTCCTGGGGCTCATCAATTATGAAAGCCAGGCTTTGACAGTTTTGAGTAATTCAAAGTAAAGATGCCAAGGAAATGTTCAACAAAACCGAGACAGATAATATACAAAACACACTGTTCCAACAACCTGGGGTAAAAAGACAAATCATAATAATCAGAGATGCTGTCCTCATATCTGTTCCTAAAGATAAAAAAAGAGGAGTGGTTATGAATGGGATAGCTAGATTTTAAAGTGTGACCTAGGGTCCAAAGGATCACCAGAAAGCACTATTATTTCACCATGTTCTCTTTGTATAATTCTCCAGGGGAAGCACATCAGTACTCATCTTGACGCCCCTCCTGTGTCTCAGAAGAAGGGTAAGATGATTTACCTAACTAGGATCTGAATTCACTGGTTTGAGCTCTTCCAAAATGAATACATCAGGGTTTTATGAGAACTTCATGAAATTCCATTCATTCCATACTCTGAGTTAAACAGTTGATGAATGGCTTTGTTCTTTTTAGCTGATCATACACGTCCTGTCTCTTCTGTAAATGGTGTCCTGTATTATTAAGGTAGGTCCTTGTAATTCAGTTAGAAACCAAATGATACTCAAAAATTACCTTAGATTTATACACATCTGAAATATAACTCAGCTCTTATTAAGATTGGACAAGAACTGAAAAATCTAAACAGAATAACAGAAACAGTGGCAAGAAGAAAAAGTCAGAAAAAATCAGAGCTGAGAAAGAGGAATCAAGAATGAGGGAGACACCTTTGGGGGAGGATAACACAAGAACACAGCATCAACTAAGTAGGGCACATGGTGGCTCACAGAGGCTGAAGCAGCAGCCATGAAGCCTGCATGGGTCTCACCTAGGTCCTCTGCTTCTATGTTGTGGTTCTGCAGTTTGGCTTGCTTTCAGGATGTTTTCCCCTCACGGAATTGCTATGTCTAGGCTTGATATAAGTGCATATGCCTAGTCATATTGTAACTTGTTAAGTCATGTTTGGTTGATATCCCTGGGAGACCTGCTCTTTTCTGAAGGGAAATGAAGGAGTAGAACTGGGGCACTAACCATTGTGTTGTCTAAGATGGGAAGGCAAGATAAAAGGTCAAAATTAAAGGCCTTGCTAATTAAAGCATACAGCTTCAGAATAGTGGGAAGATTAACCATGACTGAGAGTGTTCTGCATATATTTACACAAAATTCTTCTGTGCAGACAACATCATCTTCCTTCCCTGATTATCTAACTTCATTTCGGGCGGACAAGAGAGCAGACAAACAGCACAGAGTTGAAGGATATAAAGGCATCCACAAGATGGTACCACTGATCGCATGAAATCCACCCTATGCATGAAGCTGATTAACAGCATAAATATATTAACAAAAACTAAATGAAAATAGCTGGAGGATCCTGGCATGTGAGATGTATTGATTGCATGAGAATATTAGAACAGCAAAGGACAAAGGTACCTGGCAGGTGACAAGAAGAAAACTTGGGAGTAGAAAGGGAAGAGGGCCTGTGAGAAGGGGTGGGCAAGAAGAGATGCTGAGGATGAACGGGAACTAAGCACAAGATGTAGTTGTGAGAGGATGCTGTAGTGAAAAAAACTATTATTTTGCAAATAATTAAAATAAAAGAAATAAAGACCAGTTATTTAAGTTAAATAATCCCAAGTTTTATAATTACAGAGTAATAAATACATGGACAGATCATTTCAACGAGTATAAAAAAACAAATATCTTTTTACATAAAATGGTGTTATCTCATAGTTGAGGAGTAACAGTTTTAGTTCTGCATAAAAACAGAAAAAGGGGGGTGGATAAAATGGAGAGCTGATTTTTGTTTGTAATTCATGAGCCCTCAAAATAAACAGGGTGAATATATTTCCAGCCATAAAGTATCCTGAATCATGGATAGAGTCTTAGTGGATAAAACGCTACTTCAATGTTTAGTTTAGTTATGTGGTTCTGTGCAGTACAGTTACATTTTTTAAGAAACATATAAAATAGAAAAATGCTAAGTGTAAAACCTGCCTATAACTGTTGCATATAGGTGAGCAGGGGCAGAGACAAAAGAATTTTGAGTCCTGGGATAACCTGGGCTACAGAGCAAGGCATTGTCTCAACACACACACATGCATACCTCATAGTGATTTTTAAAGAAAATTATATTATTCAAAACATAAGTGCAATTATCTGATATCTGAAGCATAAAAACTAGTAAAAATATGGGTCAAGGTGTTATCAATTTCCTATTGTGTTCTGGAGCATCTTATATATTTGAATGTAAAGACTGAATTGCTGATTTACGTGTTCTCTACTGATAGCATTGTCTGGCATCGATGGGAAGAGTGGCCTTTGGTCCAATGAAGACTCATTTACCCAGTGTAGGGGAACACCAAGGTGCTGAGATGGAGAGGGTAGTTGGGAAAGGGAATACCTTCATGGAAACAAGGTGGGGAGGGTGGAAGGGGGGGGAGGGGATACCATTTAAAATGTAAATGCGGAGAATATTTTAAATATCTTTAAATATTTTTAAAAAGGTGTTCTCTACTTACTCTTAGGACTCCTAGGCGTCTTGCTGCTCTGGGTACCTTCAATATTTACATGTGCCATAATTGGATAATGGCCATCCTCATCATAAGAAAGCTAGTCGTTGGTACCTCATGGTTTTTTTTTTTTTTTTTTTTTTTTTTTTTTTTTTTTGAGAGTATCATTAAGGGAAATCTCTCTCCCTTTCTCTCCCCCCCCCCTTTCTTCCTTTTCTTCTCCTCACTTCCCTTACTCTCCTCTTCTGGTTTGGGATTACCTTTAAATAAAACATCATGTAGAAAATTGGCTGTTTTATCTGGTTCTCTTGAAATCTCAAATCTGCCTATTCACTAGGACTAAAAATTATATTTTAAAGCTAAATTTTACTTTACCAATAAGTGATTATTTTAGTACCACAGGATGGAAGATTTTTATGTCCACAGAAAGAGTTATTATTAAACACCATGAAATTAATTTTGCAATATCTAAGGGTCCCATATTTGTTAATGTATGCAATACATTTTAAAATGAAAAGACATAAAAAGTTTATCTGTAGTAGCTGGTGATCTACATTACCTGTAAGAAGAGAAAAGGTTTAACTCTATTTTGTGAAGAAAGGAGTGAATGTATTGGGCCTACATTGAAGAAAGGTTTGGTTTATCTCTGAATCAAGAGCTGATTCCCTAACTAGAAAGATAGCCTGTCTGTATTCTTGAATGACAGTGGACATGGCAACCCTTACATCTCTGTGTGGTCACCTGACACTCCTAGGAATCACCACTGTGTGATACCTAAGACCTTTCAGAATAAGAAGAGCAGTCAGTGTACAGCTTAATATACAACAGTATAGTATAGTAGTCTTTAAAGAAAAGGGGCTAATTTCATGACTCAAGAAATAGGGATGTATGCAAGTGAAGAGTAAAAGGTTGTCAAAGGACACTGATTCCTTGCCCTAGGGATTTCCTCTGCCGCTCCCAGGAAATCCCACTTTCTTGAGATTTGAGTTCCCAAAATACCACAGAAGGTCCGGATGACCTCTGTGGAATGTTCCAACGCCCTAGGTGTGCCTGGGGGTGTACTGATAAAAAATGTATGATTCTTCCCCTTATGAATTTCCTCATTCCCCCTGTCCTCCCCCTCCTTTGTGATTTTTGCCTTTATAAGCCTGTTACAAGTTCAGGCCGGGGTCGAACTCCTCTACCCCTGCGTGGTGTATGAGTCTCGACCCCAGCATGCTGGCCTGAGATCTCACTCTGTTTCACTTTCAATAAACTTCCTCATGCGATTGCAGCAAGTCTGGTCTCGGTGCCTCGCTGGGTGCGCGCCTCTCCTGAGATTTGAGTGAGGGTCTCCCTTCGGAGGTCTTTCACAAGGAAGCCAATATCAAAACTAACTTTTGCTGACAGCCAGAAACTCATAACAGGTCCTTAGTTAGTCTGACTTAACATCCTAATAGAAACATTCAGCTAATGAAGCACTCTTTAGAAAAATATGTATGTGTTTATGTGATAATTAATAAATATAGAGGGAATTGTCCTCTCAATGAAAAATTTAAATTATTTGAATGCAAATGAGAATTTCTGAAACATAAAGTTATGGAGGACGAAGAGTTTGTATTTGGTTCCACATGAACTACCAAATGACCATGCTTATAAAAGGTTTTGCAAAACGATGGGAAATTTTTAAAAGCAGAAGTGGGCTGCAGTCAATTCAAACCTTTAAGAGTCAGAAATTTCAGGCTTGGGGACATGTCTCAATGGGTAAGATGCTCACTGCTCATGCTTGTAGGCTTGGATTTTAATCTTTGGCTCCCACATAAAGCATTCAGAGTGGTTGATTGCATCTATAGCTCCACTCCTTAGGAAAAGCCAGGAGGGGCAAGACAAGCCTGTGGGTTCCAGATGCCTGTTGGTAGCAGGTCTAGATGAAACAGGGGCTCTAGGTTCAGTGTTGAACCTTATTTCAAAAAAAAAAAAAAAAAAAAAAAAAAGAAGTGGAAAGAAATAAAGATATATATATATATATATATATATATATATATATATATAGCCCATCCCTGGCCTAGAAACATGCATGCACAGGTGAACACTCCTGCCCATAACACCTTGCTGTTTGGCAAGCCTTGGCTTTGACACCAGTTCTGGGTCTTATTTTAATAATGCAGGAATCCCTCAGCATCACAAACACCTGTCTGTTCTTGAGAGACAAAGAGGCAAAGGAGGTGCTTTTGTTATGTAACTTAACGGGAATACCAACCCATAAACTCTGCAAGACACCTGTGGTGGTTTGAATAGTTCCACATAGAAGAGTGTTTGCATGCTTGGATCATAGGGACTATTAAGAGGTATGGCCTTATTGGAGGAAGTGTGTCACTGTGGAGGTGGGCTTTGAGGTCCTATATATGCTCAAGCTAGGTCCACTGTGACACACAGTCCCTCCTTGTTGCCTGATGATAAGGAGGTAGAACTCTCAGCTACCTCTCCAGCATCATGTCTGCCTGAAAGCTATCACTGCTTCCTGTCATGATGATAATAGACTGAACCTCTGAAACTGCAAGCCAGCCCCATTTAAATATTTTCCTTAATAAGAGTTGCCTTGGCCATGGTGTCTCTTCTCTGTGATGAAACCCTAAGTTAACACCAGTCATACTTTGTGCTCCAAGTTAATTGCTCCTACACCTCATTCTCTAGCGTAAAAGAAATTTAACTTTCTCAATACCATTCTGCTTGAAATAAATAAAAGTAAAGAGACACAGTAGGTTGGTTGAATGAGAAATATTATCTGTAGGCCAAAAGTATCAGAATGCTCAGTCCTCAGTCCTTAGTTATATTTGTGATGGTTATGAACCTCTGGGGAGGTAAAGCTGTCCTGTAGAATATATACATGGCTGAGAGTTGGCTTTGAGAGTTTATAGATGCCACTTACAGCCCATTATGCTTCCCATTTGGGTGGAAGATGTGATCTCTCAGCTTCCTGCTTTTACCACCAAGAGCTGATTGCTGCCAAGTGACCTCACCATGATTGTGACAGACTCTTACTGAAAGGAAATTAAATTCAAGGACTAAAAAACTCATGTAAGTTGGGGGAAAAAAAGGGTAGTTTGTAAACTTAAAGGCCTAGGACTGAGAACGTTGTAAAACAAGTCCAGGCATGCCCACCTAAGCCCATTGTTAAAACATTTCTGAGGCTAGGTTAACTGACTTCAAAGATAAGATAGGAATGCAGAAGCTGGCCCAGGCTGTCTTTTACAACTGAGTCAAATGAACCCCTCCTGAGTCTATTCAAAAGTAAATTAGATGTTAACCACAGGTATCCTGACTTAGATAACCATCCAGCTCCACCAGTCTCCTGACTTCCTAACTGCAGGTAAGCTATGAGTGTTAGGTGAACTTTGTACTAATTCTTCCCAGCCCCAGACCCTCTCTCCTAACCCCTTCCCTATAAGAACCCCCAGCTTTCGAATCTCCTGGTCGAAACCTCTATCTCCTGCATGAGATACATATCGGTCCGGAGCTCCACCATTAAACTACCTTGTGCTTTTGCAGCAAGAAGGTCTCTCGAGTTTCATTAGGTAACCCTGTGTCCCAAGACTCAAGTGGGGGTCCCCGAAAGGGGGTCCTACATTACCTCTCTGGAACTATCAACCCAAATGAAGACTTTTTAAAAGTTGCTTCTTATTATGATATTTTGCCACAGCAATGAAAAGGAACCAATAGGGTTCCAACTTTATTATATCAATGATATAATTATAAAATCAAATTATAGCAGTGTTTCACATATCTGACTCTTGCTGTAGCTTTTTGTGTTGTGCTTTTCCCGTACAGCTAAGGTGCTTGCAGAGTTGTTTTCCTGACCTGTAAGCTCCACACTGAGCTTTCTCTGCTTTCCTAAGATCTCCAGATCCCCAACATGCTTTCAACTTCACATCTTCACAAACAAGCTAGGAAAGGAAGAAGACCTTTATATAAATGGTTTCTGCATCTTACAATAGCTAAGTGAATTTCCTGAGTTGTGAATAACACCACTCCAGATATAAATGGAAGAGTGTAGATATGACATTCTCTTCCACCCAGTAAGGACTCCATAACTCACTCCAAACTGCCAAGTTCCATTAAAAACATTAATGCAAAGCCCAGTGAAGATGCCAGTAGCTCCCTTTTTCTAAAGATTAAAATTCCCACAGGGGGAGTCAACAGGTTCATGCGAAAGCTGCTGGATTTACATAGATAGATAAATAGATAGAAGGAAAGACAGTAGGGCACATAGGCCAAAGTCATGAGCGGTTAGTTAGTTAGTTAGTTAGTTAGTTAGTTAGTTAGTTAGTTAGTTTTGTTATGTGACTGAATTGGCCTCATTCTCCCTAATATAAGGTAACTCAAAAAAAGTTGATATATCGTCAATATATCAATAGAATATATATTACCATCTACACATTCCTTAAGGTTACCTGGATTAAGATTTTTAAAACTATATTTAGAACTGAATATAAGGTCACTTTCAATCTTGTCTCCTCTATAGAAAGAGAAAATTAATAACCCCTTATTTTCAGCTCCCTCAAGCATAGAACAAATAAAATACTCAGAAATACTTTGAGAAAATACTGTCCAAGTTCAATATAATAGATTTCTTAACAAATTAAAGTTTATTAACACACGTATCCAAGATTGAGTTACATACCTGCATTAATGAAAGGTAAATTTTCCTTTCCGCTCAGACTTTCCGGTGCTGTGGAATCATACACTAGTGCACACTAGAACATAATAGAAAAAAATTAATTTTACTTTAACATAATAAAATGAGAGATTAAAGTATTTACTTTTGTTTGCAGCAACGTGAGGCCTTACATTTGGGTTCAAGAGTTTTATACAAATATTTTGTTTAAAACTGTTTTTTGTGCCATCTTGACTGTACTGCTCACTTGAATCATGACTATTTCCTCATGTGTATATGTAATATATATGTACTAATTACAGAGTACATGCTAGCTCTAGTTAAAGGGCACTCACAGAATAACTAAAAAAAGTTACATTCTTAGGAAAGAGAGCCATGCTAAGGACCCAAATATTTGTATTCTTTTCACACTGGGGGATTTCAGCATATTATTATCTGGATTTTTAAGTAAAAGAAACATTAAAATAAAGTAAACATATGTTGAATAATCTCATTTAAAGAACAAACAGATATTCTTTGTCTCTAGTAAAACAATGCAAATCTTTCCTCACTTTAAATAATAGCAATAATTATAAAGTAACTATAAATAAAAATATAAAATATAACCCCTGATGCCATTAAGGATACTCTGCTATGCTTTCAGACAGGAGCCTAGCATAAATGTCTTCTGAGAGACTTCATCCAGCAGCTGAAATGATACAGAGACCCACAGCCAAACAATAGTCAGAGCTCAGGGAGTCTTGTAGAAGGAGGATTTAGGATGCTAAAGGAATCAAGAATACCATAGGAATACCCGAAGAATAACCGGGGCCCATGGGGACTGATAGACTGAATCACTAACCAAAGAGCATGCTGGGGCTGGACATAGGGCTCCTAACACAGATGTAGCAGATGGGCAGCTTGGTCTCCATGTGGGTCTTCTAATATTTGGAGTGTTTTGGGGGTGCTGTCTCTGGCCCTGTTGCCTGGATTGTATCCCTTCCCCTAGCTGGGTTACCTTGCCTTGCCTGCCCTCAATGGGAGAGAATGCATTAATCCTGCTGATGGATATACCAGGATGAGCTGCTACCCCTGAGGAGGTCTTCCCTTCTCCAAGGAAAAAGATATGGGAGAATATGGAAGGGGTATGAGTGTGGGACTGGGAAGAAAGGGGCTGCAGTCAGGCTGTAATGTGAATAATAAAATTTGAAAAATACTATAAATAAAGACAATTATTAACCTGATGTGCAGAGTCAGTGATTGAGAGTCTGTAATACATGAAGCTAAGAAATCTCTGGAGAGAAGGAGAAAGGATTGTAGAAGAAGAAAGTGACATGACCTCAATGGTCCATCCATACAGGAGAGAGTTCTTCAAACAAATGTCCCCACATCTTCCTATGAAGCCTTAATCCATAAAAGAAACAAGGCTGGTGAGAGACTAATGTTCCTTACTCTCTAACCTAAGAGAGGAGGAAGTAAGGGAGAACTTTCACAGCAAGTATTCCAGATACTAATACTTTAACAATTAATAAAGAAAATAAACAGCCTAGGACGTTCTTCAGTTCAAAGAGTCTAAGGGAAACTGCTATTTGTGTACAGGTCCTGCTAGGCTCTGCAAGAAGAGGCCACAGTCTCAGATCGCTGTCTCCAGGGATTGACCCAGAATTCCTTGGATTACTTCCTGTCTGCTCAGACGTGCATCTCTTTACCCTCCTTTCCACCCCTCTTCCTTTCCCCAGAGACTGCTCTTTCTAGAAGCTCAGACCTGGAACCCTTAGTGATAAAGAAAAACACACTCCTTAAATTTCTTGAAGAGGAAAGCAACAATTCAGTCTTTGCAAACAACACTGAATCCTGCCTTGATCGTGGCGTTCATTTACATTTTTCAGTTCATTTGTTGGAGAGAAAAATATAGTTTTGCTGTTACTCTATTGATTTCTTTCTTTACAGAAAATTTGCTATGGGATTTTTATCCCTTTATGGTGATTTTCCTCACAAACTAGAAGTTACATGTGGTTCTCCTTAATGCATAGCTATATAGGAGATGTCCATACTTAAAAAGCTTGAAATTACTGGACTCATTCAGTAAGCCTACTTAAGGCCATTTCTTCTGTTCCCAATATGTCCTCAATTCACTTATGTTTACACAAAGCTGATAAATCACTTGCAAACTCTGTAATCAACATATCAGTATACCATGTTGATTTGCTGGAGAGATATCTAACTATCTCAGACTGGCACACAAATGTTCTTGCAGTGTGTGTGTGTGTGATAGCTGCCCATGGAATATTTACATACAGCTTTGAGTCACTGTCTCTTGACAGGAAGAACACTTTCATAGTATGTGGGAGGGCAATTTACATGGGACCTTTTAAACAATATCCAGAATTTACAGAGATCAGGACTGTTTTCTTCTTCTTCTTCTTCCTCCTCCTCCTCCTCCTCCTCCTCCTCCTCCTCCTCCTCCTCCTCCTCCTCCTCCTCCTCCTCCTCCTCCTCCTCCTCTTCTTCTTCTTCTTCTTCTTCTTCTTCCTCTTCTTCCTCCTCCTCCTCCTCCTCCTCCTCCTCCTCCTCCTCCTCCTCCTCCTCCTCCTTCTTCTTCTTCTTCTTCTTAAGGCTGTTCTACTTTCCTTCACAGAGGTAGTGCTAGCTCCTGGTCCTCAAAGACTATTTGATGATTCCTAGCAGAAGCTCTGTGACAGAGTAGCCACCAATATAGGACTTCTCACTCATCATCTCTCATCCAAACTGGAAAGCAGATAGTATGATATCAACTTAATAGCATTTTCCATTTGAAAATACCATCCACTCTTCTCTGGGGATTTAGATCTATGACACAAAATCAGACCCCTCACAACTAACGAATTAATTCAATTAATTCCTCACCACAAAGCAAGCTTAAGAAAATGACTAGCACCTTGATTTTAACTTTATACACTCTAGAACCATGACAAGTATGTTTCTGCTTTTAAGTCACCTAGAACAGAAACTGCAGCAAAGTAAACTTCTGGTTTTAAGTCAACCTGTGTCTACCCAAGGCCCTCAGTGCTGGAGTTAAAGCCGTGTTCAGCTTTCTACTGGGTGCTGGGACTCAGGTACTTGTTTGTCTAGTGCTACTGTCAACTAATTAATCTCATTTACCATTCACAACCATGTAGATTAGGAAGAGGGGTATTATTTCAGTAGTACCTCCTAGATTGATTAATTTCTTTTAATTAATTAATTAATAAACATATGATTTTAGCCAACACTAGTGGCAGACTGTCCCATCCTTCATAACAATTTTGAATAGAAAGATCTATGGAGAGGTTTATACTTGTTTGTTCTAAGAACATGCTGCTAATCATTGAAATAAAATTTCATTTTATGTAACCCATAAATATTGTATACCTTAGATTTTTTCTGATTCTATTGGATATATTTTGTTTACATTTTGAATGTTATCCCCTTTCCTGGATTTCCCTCCATATTTCCTATCCCATCACCACCACTACCCCTGCTTCTATAAGAGTGTTAAGCGACTCCCCCAAACCCTCCCGCTTCCCCACTCTGACATTATATTACACTGTAGCATCAAGCCTTGGTAGGACTAAGGGCTTCTCCTCCCATTGATGCCCAGAAAAGTTATCCAATGCTACATGTGCATCCGGAGCCACGGGTCTGTGCATACATACTCTTTGGATAGTGGTTTATCTCTGGGAGCTCTTAAGGGGTTGCAAACACCTTCAACTCCTTCTTTCTCCCACTTCTCCACTCAGGATCTCATTCTCAGTTCTTTGGTTGATTGTGAGCTTCCGTCTATGTAATTTTTATGTTCTGGCAGAGCCTCTCAGAAGACAGCTATATAAGGTACCTGTCAGCAAGCACTTCTTCGCATCAGCGATATTGTCTGGGTTTGGTGGTTGTTTATGGGATGGATCCCCACATGGGACAATCTCTAGATGGTCTTTCCTTCAGCTTCTGCTACAAGCTTTGTCTCCATATTTCCTCTTGAGAATATTGTTTTTCTCCCTTCTAAGAAGGAGTGAAGCATCTACACTTTGGTCATTCTTCTGATTGAGCTTCGTGTGGTCTGTGAATTATACCTCGGGTATTCCAAGCTTTTGTGCTAATATCCACTTATCAGTGACTGCATACCATGGGTACACTTTTGTGACTAGGTTACCTCACTCAGGATATTTTCTAGATCCATTCATTTGCCTAATAATTTCATGAACTCATTATTTTTAATAGCTGAGTGGTACTCCATTGTATAAATGTACCACATTTTCTGAAACCATTCCTCTGTTAAAGGTCATTTGGGTTCGTTCTAGCTCCTAGCTATTATAAATAAGGCTGATATGAAAATAGTGGAGCATGTGTATTTGTTGTATGTTGGAGCATCTTTGGAGTATATGGCCAGAAGTGGTATAGCTGGGTCCTTAGGTAGTACTATGTTCAATTTTCTGAGAAACTGCCAGACTGATTTCCAGAGTGGTTGTACCAGTTTGCAATCTCACCAACCACTGTGGAGTGTTCCTTTTCCTCCACATCCTCACCAGCATCTGCTGTCACCTGAGGTTTTTAATCTTGGCCACTCTGACTAGCAGTCCACATTGCACACTAGTGGCCCCAAAAGATTCAAAGTCCAAGAAGGCAACCCTCAAGGACCAGCTGATTGTGAATCTTTTTAAGGAAGAACAGGTCCCCTAGAATGAGATTACAGTTGTTGAGGTTGGTGCTGTTGGCATGGCTTATGCCATCAGTATCTTAATGAAGGACATGGCACATGAGCCTGCCTTTGTTGATGTCATGGAAGACAAGCTAAAGGGAAGATGACGGATCTCCAGCATGGCAGCCTTTTCCTCAAAACACCCCAAATTGTCTCCAGCAAAGACTATAGTGTGACTGTAAACTCCAAGCTAGTCATTGTCACAGCGCGGGCCTGTCAGCAAGAGGGAGAGAGAAGACTCAATGTGGTCCAGCAAAACATGAACATCTTCAAGTTCATCGTTCCCAACATTGTGAAGTATAGTCCACACTGTAAGCTGCTTATTGTCTCAAATCCAGTGGATATCTTGACCTATGTGGCTTGGAAAATCAGTGACTTTCCCAAAAGCTGAGTTATTGGAAATGGTTGCAATCTGGATTCTTGGCTCTGTTCTGTTACTTGAAGGGAGAAAGGCTGGGGGTTCACCTGCTGAGCTGTCACAGGTGGGTCCTGGGAAAGCAGGGCGACTCCAGTGAGCCTGTGTGGAGTGGTGTGAATGTTGACGGCATCTCCCTGAAGTCTCTGAACCCAGAACTGGGCACTGATGCAGATAAGAAACAGTAGAAGGAGGTTCACAAGCAGGGGGGTGAGTGCATATGAGGTGATCAAGCTGAAAGGTTACACATCCTGGGCCACTGGCCTCTCTGTGGCTGACTTGGCTGAGAGCACAATGAAGAACCTTAGGTGGGTGCATCCCATTTCCACCATGACTAAGGGTCTCTACAGAATCAATGATGATGTCTTCCTCAGTGTCCCGTGTATCCTGGGACAAAATGGAATCTCAGATGTTATGAAGGTGACACTGATTCCTAAGGAAGAAGCCTGCCTGAAGAAGAGTGCAGATACCCTCTGAGGAATCTAGAAGGAGCTCCAGTCCTAAAGTCTCCCCAGTGTCCTAGCCCTTTGCTACCCAGGCTACAGCAGGGTTTCTATGGAGACCACACACTTCTCATCTGAGCTGTGGTTGGTACAGTTTTGTTGAGATGCTCTGGGGAAGATCTCAGTTCCTACAGCTTTACCCTGTTGCTAAGTGTACTTGTGTAGTGGTAACCTGGTTAGTGTGACAGTCCCACTGTTTCCAAGACACACTGCCAACTGTGTGCAGGCTTCGATTATCTTGTAAGACTGCTGCATTGCTATTCTGTGCACACTCACCAAAACGTGCCTATGCCAATGAGTTCCCAGGTAGTTATAACCTGGCTCCAGTGTGTAAGGCCATTATGCATGTCTTGTGCGTACATGTTCTGCAGGATATTTTATGTATTATGTGTGTCTGTAGTACACATTGCAATATTATGTGAAATGTAAGATCTGCATCTGGAGGATGGAACCAACCACTCAAGTGTGATACAAATGAAAACACCAAATAAACCTTGAACAGTGAAAAAAAAATTTCACTCAGGTTACAGTGCTTCACCATATTGATGGCCTAGAGCCATGAGCAGGTGAATTCTGAACAGAATACAGACAGGGTTCAAGACAGAGTCAATTCCCTTACTTTGCATGACTTTATCATAGCAATGAACTGAAGCCTATGACTGGGTGCACTGTTGGGATAGATTTAGCATTCTCTAGTTTGTACAGCTTCATCTGGGTCTGGTGTCAAAGGGACAGGTGAACTGAGAGAACAGTCAGTAAAGAGAAGTCCAGGGACACACAGATTGAGCCTCGCATATCAGCTTTGAAACAGAAGTGTGCTCTCACACAGGTCCAGGTAGGCCTGCCAGTCTACTTCAGCAAGGCACAAGCAGCTTAAAATTCAAGTTATTATTTTTCTATGTTAACATGAGAATGTGCATGCAGTGGCAAAGATAAACTTTCTGTGGCATGCCTGGAAATGGAAAGACTAAGTACCAGGCCAGAGGTCTCAAATGCCAAAGCCAATATCACATCGTGGCCCAACATTCATATACAGCCTTGCAGTAATCCTCAGTGTGTGATAATGTTCCCAGAGAATGGAAGGAGGACGTGGTTTGTGGAAAAAGAAAATATCTTTGCAAGCTCAGAGAAAGCAATACATTTTTGGAATGCAGTGATCATTATTTTTAAAATAAGTAAGTAAATAAATAAATAAATAAATAAATAAATATGTTTTTAATTGTTTGGTAAACATCATCTCCTAAGCAGATATTTCCCAAGGCTCAGTGGTCAAGCATATTCTGTGATGGCTAATCTTGTTTGTCACCTTGACTTCCAATGAGGTCATCTGCTGGGCATCACTGTGAGGGTTTCTAAGTCAGATTATCTGATGCAGGAAGACCTATCCTGAATATGGGCTGTATCTTCTGATAGCAGCCCAGCAAAAGAGGCACAGAAAAAGAAAGATTTTTTTTGTTGTTGTTTTTTGGTTTTTTTTGCCTGCTTGCCCTCACTCTTACTGGGATTTTTTATCTGCCTGGTTGGTGTGGTATGCCTTCTCTGGGGTTAGGAACAACTTCTTTGGAATGCCAAACTTAGTGAAGACCAAGAGCTCCCCAGGAATCCTCCAGGCCTTTGGCACCAGATGGGACTTCAGAGATATCCAGCCTCAGAGACTGAACTACTATTGAAATCTCAGCTTCTCAGTGTGAGGCAGCCATTGTTAGCCTGCCTGGACCATACCACACACACATACACACATATAATTATATAATATATAAATATATAAAATTATCTATATATGATACATGATACATGATACATGATACATGATACATGATACATGATACATGATATATGATATATGATATATGATATATGATATATGATATATGATATATGATATATGATATATGATATATGATATATGATATATTATGATATATGATATATGATATATGATATATGGTATATGGTATATGATATATGATGATATATGATATATGATATATTATGATATATGATATATGATATATGATGATATATGATATATGATATATAAAAGTACATATAAATGTTTTATATATTACTATAACACACATATATATGTATTAATTCTATATCCACATTTTACACACACACAGTGTTTCAGTTTCAAGTGCTCTTTTACAGAAGAATCTGATTAACACACATCCTACATTTTTACATTGAGGAACAATAAGTCACAGCAGGTTTTATCCCTCAAAATGTTTATTTAAAAAACATGTAAGTTATATTATGAGAAGTTATTTTGTTAGTAAAATTCTAACATAAAAATTATTTCCTATAAATCTTCTGGAAGTTTTTTTAAAGCCAGAGCCATGTGCCCAATTGTTTAAATACTATAAAAAAATAGCACTTGTAAGAAAACAATTCACACTGATATTTATGTTGTTTGCTGTTCCTGTTTGTTCCTGTGGCATAAAAGGAAGAAGAAACAGAAGGGACTATGCAGACATTTCTTGGGCTTAGGTATAAAATACACAGTTTACATTGTTTATTATATTGCAGTCATTGAACCTCCATCAAACCTATATGTGACTATTTTATTTGTCCCTTTCCCTGTCCCTCCCCCTGCTTCTCTCTGTGTGTATACAACTTCATAAAACACAAAGTTCTTGTTAAATATGCCTCCCTTCATATAAAATTAAAATTAAAACCACATCACTTCAAAGGAGTCGTTGGGAATAAAGAGTGGGCTACTCTTGGCAGTCACTCTCCCAGAATCATCCCTGCATCGCATGCAGGGTAATTATAGCAAAATACAACAGCGATCAATACTTTTGTTCCAACTGAGAAGAGATGATATCAACATGGGAGCTGGCACAGAAGAGAAAGGTGTTTCTGAATGGCACAGAGCTTCACACAGCTCTGAGTAAATGGCCATTCTGGTTCCGAGAGGAAATGCACAGATTGTACTTCAATTCCAAGGATGATTTCCCATTTAGCTTTTGAATAATGAGATTTCAAACCCTACAGGGTGTTGGCAATACAGGCATCTGGCAAAGCTTATCATTTCTAATTTAATCTAGGCAACGAGCTGACTGCAAGCCTACCTTTTGTCCCTGTGTATCTGTTGTGATGTGGTCGGTGTCCCCATCCTCAATCTCCCCCATCTTCACGAGGCTGACTTCTATGGTGCCGACCACTTTGCCACCATCTGAGGCTCTGCAAGTAAAAAGTCAATGAAATACTAACGTTAAATATCACCTCTTTTATTACCCATCCAGAAGACATTTAATTCTGAAAACCAGGGATTGTTAGTTACTTCCCTTAAACATAACTGCTCAATGCAGAGAAAATCATGTTGCTAGCATTATACCATCTTCATGAATTCATGAAGTAGGACCACAGACTGGAACCCACCACCCCCCAGAAGGCTCTTAGGAGCACCCATAGGGAATGGAAGCAATCAAAATCCTACATTGTATTATAAAATCTGTGTTATCAATGCAAAGGCCTTCAATGACATAAACTGTTGCCCCTCTATCCCAAACACATGAGATAAAGCATATGTCTATCACAGTCGTATTGACAAGTAAAACAGAAACAAATCATCTATATATACAAGTAAAACAGAAACAAATCATCTATATATACTGGTACAGCTGGGCCATGGCTCCAAAATTGGACTATAATTCTATTCATTAATGTTTTTTCTTTTTAGAAGAGAAAGTAAAGATGTGTGCCAGCAAACCTCAGTGGAGATACAAAAGTAAAGCGAACAAATGTTCTCAGGAGAGCATCCCATTCTTTAGACAAAGGTGAGAATGAAATGCAGAAATTATTTATCTTGGAGCCAAGCGGCAACTCCAGGCTTTCCTCCTCCTTAAATGTATTAGTTATTGGATGACTCATGCCGACTTAATGATGATGCTTATTTTATTACTAAGATTATCATCATCACAATCTTCCTCGATGTAAAAACTATGGTTGACAACTATAAAGCAAGCTAAAGCTAAAGTTAGCAAACCATCATGCTTAGTGATTCTCTGGTTTCTTTTCTTAGGCAAAAAAGAAAATCTGCAGAATGGATGGCTCTATTACACCACATAAATGTCAACACCATGATACATAGTTGCCCTTTCGCCTTGTGAAAACAGGGTTGTGTGAGCTGAGGCGTTATAACTTCCCCTGGAGCCCTGTTGCCTCACTGTCTTGAGTTAGACTAATTATATTTGCTACTGTGTCCTATTGTGAAATTTGTTTAATTTTAGTCTGAGCACTGATGCTGTATATAATTTAACCAGTACCTTGTGAATATGGTTGTGTTGTTATAAGAGGTGTCAGAAAAAGAAATAAGAAAATTAACATAGTTCATCAAAATGCTAATTAAAGAATGACTAAATTAAGTGAAAATGATGCTCAATTATGTTACAAGATCATGGTAGGTTTTCTTTTAGTAAAATAAAATGCAGCAATTAAAATGTACCTAAAGAAACTAAAATAGAAAAGTCCTGCTGATATTTATACAACTAACCTCACATTGTAATAAAATAAACATTTTCACATAGAAATATATGACTTATTGTCAAATAGTGTACTAAATTCTTACTACGATATAAAATAAATGCTTCTGATGATATTAAAACCAATATGAATTAAAATATCTGCTTCAGTTTTGAAATTAAAATATAAAAGAATTCACTGAGTGTGTGTAAGTGTATGTGAGTGTGCTAGTGTGTGTGTGTGAAGTATGATCTGTGATGTCATAGAAAACCATATTAATGCTAATTCTGAGAAAATTTTAAATAATTCACTTTATCATTTTCTGTTTAAATATGTCAAAACAAGGTGTTCCAAGTTGTAAAATGTCATATCTCTGAATAATTCTTCAATGCTTGTAGTTAAAAGGTTTAATCATTATTTGTATAGATACTGCCAATCACTGTTTCCTTGAAAGGTATAGATATTTCCCCCTGAAACTGATTAACCATCACATAGATACCTTTTAATTCTTAAGATATTATTTGAACATGTTTGGCTTGAGCACAATAAGCTAGTTTAATCTTAAGAAATGCAGTGCCTTTGTAGAACACTCTGAATTTTATCACTCAACTAGCATACACATTATATTTGAAAGCCAAACCCCCAATTAATGATCCACTCCCTTCGAGGGCCGAGTAATGCATGAATTTATGGCACAAGGGGTACATCTATGTGCTTGGGAACTGAGTTGGACATGTCATGAGAAGCTTTTCTTTCCTCAGTTGGAACTCAATTCTTCTGCAGTCTGGGTTCTGAGAGATGATGAATGGAAAGTGCTCAGCCCTCTGTCTGAGAAAAGTGGCTTTTTCTCCACTTCAGCCTGGCAGAAGCATCTGAACAGCAGTGTGCATAAACAGAGACTCCATGACCCTTAGTGTGCACACATTTAATGCAGTTCACCCCAGAAATGTTTACTGAAATGGATAGAAATACTGTGGCAAAAGCTGATCCTGTCTCATCCCATTTTCAAAAGTATTTGAACACTCAGAGCAAAAACGAAGCTTTGTTCTGCTGTGAAGTTTAAAATCCTAGAACAATTGAGTCACTTTTGCAATCCAAGAGAGATTTCTCTAAATGCTAAGGTAGATTAATAGTGCATAAGGTGTGTTTGTGTGTGTGTGTGTGTGTGTGTGTGTGTGTGTAGGGAAGTGGGGGTGTTCATGTGCGTGTGTATGTGTGTATGTATGTGAGAGGGAGGGGTGTGTACATGTGCATGTGTATATATGTAGGGGGTGGGGTTATGTGCATGTATGTGTGTGTATGTGTGTTTGTACTTGTATATTTCTGAACCACTGATATTTTGTTCTTTTTGAAAAACATCTGGCTACTTGCTCAATAACTTCCCTGCCTTTTGTATTTCCTATTTTATCTTCTGTTACAGTGGTTCTTAACCTTCCTAATGCTGTGACCCTTTATTGCAGTTTCTAACGTTTTGCTCGCCACCAATCATAAAATTTTCATTGCTATTTCATAACTGTGGTTTTATGCTATTATGAATCATAATGAAAATATTCACGTTTTCAGAAGGTCTTGGGTATCCTCTCTAAAAGGGTCATTGAATCTCCAAGAGGGTCGTGACCCACAGGTTGAGAACCTCTGCCCTACAGACTTCCTTTAGCTACTACTGAGTAGAATAAAAGTGGGTTCTTGCTGAGCTACTGAAACTATCGAATCCTACTTTGAAATCCCTCTCCAAACACTTTACATAGGCAGCTGTTTGTAGTTTTGGAAAGTGTACATTCCCTCCTGAGATTTGAGGCACACAGAGGTGAACCTGGTTATAAACCACAGAACTGAATCCACAATACCCCAAACCGGGTGAGCCTTTACCACAAACTGTGTGAGCCCTTTAAGGGGCTGAAGTGTCAAGTGCATTTTGGGTTATTATTGTTCTACAACCATTTTCCACCCACAGCACAGCCATCAACAGCCTTTTAGTTGGTCACAGTTCATGCACCTAAAAGTTGTTACAATATAAACAGACAAACAAAAACAAAAGCCAAACAGAAAACTTCTTAAAATTTAAAAACATATGGATTGTGTTTTGTTGTTTTTTAGATTGAGAACCAAACCCAAATTTTCTTTTATTTCAACACTGTATTCTTAATATCATTCCACAGTGCCTTCCAAAAACATTAGAAATATTTGGTCAGTACAGCAACATCCAACCTCATATGTGAGGTTAAATAGTCTTTCAGCTTATGTTGGTCAGATGGAAAAAGCTGGATAACTACAGCTTAACAGTTATTCAGCATAGAAACCCTATTAGATTCTAACTCGTGAAAATGTATCATTATCCCAAAAATAATACATCAAAGAAGGTTTGGACTAGAAACCAAGAAGCTCCACATCTACTCTCAGCTTAACTACAGATTAGCTCCTTGGGTGACATCATGTTACTCCTCGAGGTCCAGCTTAACTTCCAGAGAAACAGAGTTCAAACCGCTACTAAACAGAACACAGAAGACACTGTTCCCAGTGCACTTGGGTGACTCCTTCATACACATCTGGAGCCAATACGTTGATATATGTGTGAGAAAACCATCCGTCATGATACAGTCTCTCTCTGTTATACATCGTCCACCTATCTATCTACAGTTAGCCCAGAACAACCCGAATGCCTGACAGTAACTGAACAAATATGATTGATCCAAACACAAAGGTAAACCCTGTACTTCCTAGAAATTCATGTGGCCATACAAGGAAGCACAATTTCTCCTTTTATGTGCTGCACTGGTGTCATATTACAACCAAGGAAAGCACAAGAGAAAAAAGAAAGAACAACTCACATCCCCTGCAATACTCCCACCAGAAAATCAAGTTCCCTTTACACCATGGAGGGGATTTAAATATTTAACTGTGATGAGGTATGGAAGGGAAAGAAAGGACGATTTCAGCAACATGAATCTATACACTCTTCCTACCTAGGCATTGAGAGATATGGAGTACCACATCAATACATGCTCTTAAAAGTCTAACTTTAAAATAACTCCCTAATGCTTCTTATTAAAATAGTCAATCTTAGAGGCTGAAACATAGATACATCTGCTTTCAGAAGACAGAGGAAATGTAAAGAAGGTTTTAGTGACACGCATTCTGTGAGTTTGTACCCCACCTAGTTTACCACCCTTTAACGGATCAAAAAGAAAAAGAGGAGAAAAACACTCCTGAAGATGTTAAACATCAAAATGTAAATAACTTCTCTTTTCTGGAAATGTCACTGCAATGCAAACTAACAAATGACTGTGTAAACATCCAGGGAAAACCATCATTAGCACTGTCAGGCTCTGTGAATATCAAGCAGTTCCCGTGTCACGCTCAGGGATTTGCAGCTGTGAGACACACTCTGCATCTAAGCCATCTAGACATGTATCTAGGAAATGGAAACTCTCATCCGAACAAGAAAATAAACAGAGGCCATATGTAGCAGACACAGTGAGTCTTCTTGGTTCATAGTATGAGAACGTTAGATTAACCCGGGTCAGATGGAAGTAAGAAATCCATGTAGAAAGATAGCTGTATGACACCTACATTCTGTATGACAGACATGAATATTCATAACCACAAAAGTCTTTCAAGCAAGTAGTTAAGGATTAGATTCCAGTAGGTCTTGGTGGTTTAGCCTACACACTCTACTGGGTCATCTCTGGGGTTTTTATCTAGTCTCTTCATAGACTCACCCCCAGAAATTTTATGGGATTAAACACTCCTACTATGAAACTCTAACACAGTCCCATATACAAGCTGCATCCCTGATTCCCCAATCTAGAATTCCAAATTTCTTTTCTTAGGATCTCACTATTTTCTGTATTATATAAATTTTCAATCAAACCCTCCATGCATTCAAATCCAAACTCACTCATGATAAAAGTACTCACTCTACAACCCAAATCCCTAACTGATATCCCATTTCTACATTTACTATTTCTCTTCCTTCTAGTTCATCACTAATCCCTAGTGTTTTTTTTTTTTCCTTCTGGATATCTCCTAAATGTGTCCATCCCTTATACAGCATCTCTAAAGCTTTATTACTTCTTGACCTCTCTACTGGAAGAATGCACTTCTTCTTTCCTGGCATCCTTCTCTAACATCCCATCCATA